>NC_139513.1:257561494-257583994 GCF_947247035.1 Vipera ursinii
GGATAAACAGCAAGAGGTTTCTCCAAAAGACCAACACCAGCAGCAGCAACAGCTCATAGAAACAGCAAGCCAATGTTCTATTACAAAGATATTTTTCTTCCATCCTGCTGTTTGGGGCTCATTTAAAGAAAGTGAAGGTGATTATATTTCTTTCATCAAACTCTGAAGGTAGGTTCTTCAGAAACAGATAATATTCATTATAGGCATGCTGAATGTGGAAACACAGGTCCAAAGGACCAATTGTTACTACTATAAAGTCTCAAATACTTGGTTTAATTGTGATAAGACGTTTTGTCTGAAGGAATGGCTTTGGTCACATTATGAAGAGAGATTAAATTTTATCTCTCCTTTCCTATAAACACTTCCCTGTTGTTGTGAGGTCAATGTTTTAAAAACAAAGTTTTTGTTTTGAGATCAGTTTTGATTTTTATTGGGCACCTATTGGGGTTGAGCCATAGAATGTGTGAACCAAGCATTGAATGATTCAGCATCTGCCATAATCCATCGATGCTCATGATAGCACTTTTTTAGTATTACTTTTATAATAATTGCTCTGTAAATTTAATTCTGTGACTGCTTACTTTTCATGTTTCTTGTTTATCGAATGGCTGTTCTGTCATTCTGATAAGAGTGCTCCAGGAAGCTTAAAAGAAAATAAATGAATGATTAAGGAACAAAACAAAGCAAAGCAGCATAAAACAATAAGAGAATTTGAATTATTAAAAAAATTAGATAAAGGAAATGTTGTAGATACTTAAATGTGATTGAATTTAAGAAAATTATAATGGATAAAAAATGTTTTGAATAAGAGTTAAAGGACTAATGACTAGATGTATTAAATGGAATGTTTAAAGATTAAACATTTTTAATTATTGTTAAAAAAGAAGAAATTTAGGAAATAAATATATATTACCTTAGGAGGGATATATATTTAAGTAGTATGTTATTTTTTATGTTTCTTTACTCTTGCTCTCGTTTCTTTCTTCTTTTTTTCATTATTTTGTCTATTCCTTAAGAAATGTAAAAGTGTGAGATGGTTCATATGGAAAAATAGAGTTAATTTTTTAAATGAATTAATTTTTGAGAAAAGAATACCTAGAATTTGGTGGGAGAAACAAACTAAATAAGGACTGTAACAGGATCTATGATAAGGCAACCAGAATGATTGGATAGAAAAGAAATATTATATTGATGTGATTATTATTTTTAGGAATATTGGGAAAAATTAAATTTTTAATTGTTATCTATCAAAACAATGAGAATTGTATTAACTCAATGTTTGCAAAAGAGGATATTTTGGGGAAAAAGGAAATCAACTAAAACGATTATGTGGATTATGGATTATAGAAATGAATTGTTAATTACCGGTATTGTTTTACAAATGTAGCCCAGAAAACACACTGTTCACCAGCTATTAAGTGATTTAGGTTCTTTTTTTAAAAAACCAATAAAATATATTTCAAAAAAAAAATAAAGACAGAAGAGTTGGCAGATCTTTTTTTAAAAAGTGAAAAATACATCCATAGTTTATATGCAGTTATTTTTTCTACATATGGCATAATTCATATCTATGTCACAAAAAGAAGTGTACAAATGAACTATTTGTCTTTAAATTATGCCTACAAAAGGCAACTGAGAATGTTGAAGAATTTGTTACATGTCTGAAACTAATGTTGACTGAATCTTTGGTCAAAGATCAAGTTGTTTTGGGGATAAAACAAGAAGTTGCAAGTACACTTACCTGGAGAAGTGTTTGTCCCCAGAAAATACTTAAAAGTAATTCTGAAATATTGTGAAGAATATTGTAGGATTTCCAAGCAATTGTCTGGAGTCAGGATTGATTCAAAGGCACAAAGAAAATGAGTAGCAGAAAGTGCCTTATGGACTATAGTGTTTTCACCAGCTACTTTCACATAATTGGATGTATTATGGTTGGCCCTAACATATCAGCCAATTTGTGATAAGATAAACCCTTTCTCCATGGTTATAATTTATTGTGAACCATGGCATATTGTCAATCATCCAAAAATGGAATCCCTGGAATAATGTATATCTGAAAAAGGTTTGAACCAATACATTAGAAATAGCACAGTATTGACATCTGTATATCAGTGAAATAAACAAATATAAAAACACTTTGAAAAAGCTTAACTTTAGTTTTCTTTAAACAAGACCATAGGTATTTTGCAGCCAGAATACCTTTTTCTCTGACAACCAATCTCCTCTTGTTTAGTATGCCTGACTGAACAAAGAATAGGTCATTAAAGTGTGAGTCTGTGCCTTCTAAGTTATTCAATTCCTATTTTATTTTACTCATTAATACTAGAGGTTAACAATTCTGCTCTATTTAAAAAAATGTCTGAATTCACTTAATGCAATGATGCATAACTTTAATTAAAAATAAGCTCAAAAGATATGGTAGAAAATTAACATCTAAAGATGTGTGGCAAATAAGCTTAAAAACAAGAAAAGAATGGCATTTAACAGTGATAATGACCAACTTAGCTTAATCAACTTGGCCACGGAAAAACAACAAAAAAACCCTTCTACTATTCAGTGGTCACTTTTTGACACATAAAATTGCAGTAGATTACAGTATATAATTTTCTTGGTGGAAGAAAATTATATGCATGAGAACATGCTAAACTCAGATGGAGTGATATCACCTAAGAACAATAAACTGAATATTAATGAAAGGAATATTTCCAAAGAATATATTATATCATTCTGAATCTGCATACTGGTCTTGTGATTCTAGATTCCAGAGTCTAGAAGGATATTAAACCTGTTTTTGTTCTAGAAGTGCAACTGTTACCAAGGGTCAGTTTAACTTAGGTAATACAATGACAATGTTAATTTGATTGTGCTTCAGTTAACACTTATTTGCAAAGTAGGCTGATGAAGTCCATCTCCCCTCCCTCCCTCCCTTCCTTCCTGCTATTTAGGTGCAGCATTGATTGAATATGATCAGTTAATATCACCATTAGAATTTTCTTGTATGGCTAAATTCTGCCTTACACATTTAACTTCGTATAAGTAGTTTATTATACACAGCAGCACAAGGCAACAAGCACTCAAATCTAGCATCTGGAAGAGGGTATGTTACCTGTGCCCATAAATCTGCCATAATGTGGCAGAAAATAGAAATATACAGGAACAAAATGTATGAATTTGAATAAAAAATAAAATTAAATCTGAATCAAATTTAATTTTTGTCTTGGCCCCATTGCCTTGGTTCCATTCGCTTTTACAAGTTCATCATTTGGCAACCAGTGAAAAACCAAGAATGACTTTCAGGGTTTGAAACTCTAGGATTTCAAAATCAACTTAGTGTATTAATAAATAAATTACCTGCACATGAAGATATGTTGAGGCTTAGTTTCAAATAAATATTTCATTCCGTGAGTTTATTTTTCTTCAAAACAAACCAAAACAAAAAACCTTAACACCTCACACTTAGAAAACTAAAGTGAAACTATATATTTTTTTTTGCTGAAGAGAAACTGTTCTTTTACTTCATCAGAAAAAAAATTGTAGCCCTCAGCCACCAAAATCTTACTCCACCACAAATGTTTTAATTAAACTGCTCTATAGGGAAATAATCTAGCTAATCATATAGAACAAAATGGAAGTTACTGATCATAAAGACCATATAATTAAATAACATGATCAGGACACAAAATAAGTGGGGAAAACTGAGCAGTGTATATGTTTACAGATGTCATACTCTAATCATTGTGAAAACTTTGCCAGTTGCTTCTTTTTTAGTAAACATGCTTGTTTACCAGGCTAGAACTGCTAAATTATAATCTTAGTAACAGACAAAATGAAGTGTTGATTCTTTTGGATGATAATGCTAGTTTTGGTTATATTAATTGAGAAAACCTTTAGGACAGGTAGCTTTCAATTGTCAAATGAAATAATCTAGCATATTTTGCTGATAGTAATTCAAAGAAAAATTAAACTGAGTACATGGCTGAATTCTATGTAATAATATAGGAATAATAAAAATGATACAATAATAATTATAAATATCCTTTCAATCAGGAAACAAAAGGAAGGCAGAGAAACAGGAAACTTATATTCAGATATATTATGAAGCATGATCATAAAAGAAATACCAAAAAGAAAAGCCAAGTCAGTATTGGAGCTGGATAATAATTGGTTGGGTCTATGTGGATGATTCATGTATTGTTGTTTTTTTTTTTTTAAAAAATATTTCTCTATTTAAAAATCCCATGAGTTTAGAATTAGATATTACTTTTAAATTTTGGAGCCATATTTTCCATGTTCCTCCAGGACGTATGAACATCTGCAGATTTCCAAGAACAGTCAGTGATACAGAACAATTGTCCATGGAGACAATATATCAAGTAGTAATGGTAAATTATAAAAGTATGGCTGGAGTTGTGGAGCATAGATTATGGCTGGGAAATCAAGGTTCTAGTCCCATGTTTATCAAGATAGTTCCTGTTCTCAGGTACACTTCCATAGTGGGGGAGTGGGTGTTCTATGATATGCTAGAGTGGTGGAGATATTGAACATGTAAAATATCTGTTCTAGCACTGATATCACGTAGTTTGGTAATGAAACATCTGCAAGAAAACAACCAAGCTAAGTGACCACCAAGGACCCCACACATATATAGCTATGGTCAGTGCAAAGTATTGTTTTCATTGAAGGTGTAAGAAGGATGCAATGGTATCATGGGTATGATGTTCAAAGTGATAGAATTGAAATTGTAAGAATATTAATTTTTGTTATTAATTTTATTGTACATAGTATGAAGGATTTTGCATTCCAGGATTTAACAAATATTACAGCAGACAAAGTATTATTATTATTAACATGTTAGTGAATTTTGCCAGGAACAGAAGGGATGTACTGACTGATAGCAGTTCTCCAGGGCATCAAAGAGACATCTTTCTTAGCTCTGTCTAGAGATGTCCAGAGTCCAAAGTATGACAACACATGCATTGTATTGCTTGCCCAATCTTGTCTGGGAATTATTCCTGCCCAGTCTGGTTGGCGATTGAGTTCCCCAGGCTTATAGTTCTGGGGGATTTCAATCTTTCTGTGGGTGAGGCGTCTGAGTTGGCTCGGGAGTTCATGGCTTCCATGACAGCCATGGACCTGACTCAAATAACTCAGGACCCGACCCATAAAGTAGGGCACACACTCGACCTGGTTTTTATCTCTGGGCAGTGGATTAATGATCTGGGTAGGGGGGATTTAACTATCCATCCCCTGTCATAGTCCAATCATTTCTTTCTCCTGCTAGACTTTCAGTACGCCACCCCCCGCCGCTGGGAGGTGGAACCAACCAGGTGATTCCGCCTGATGCGCCTGATGGACCCTGAGCGGTTCCAGACGGAGCTTGGGACATTTCCTGCTTCCCTTGCCCACAACTCTGCCGAGGCCCTAGTGGTAGCCTGGGAGAGGGCTGATGCTGGGGCCTTGGATCGAGTTGTGCCTTTGTGGCCTCTGATCCAGCGCAGATCCCAGGTGGCCCCCTGGTTTACCGAGGGACTCTGAGAGATGAAGCACTGGAAAAGATGCCTAGAGAGCTGTTGGAAGTCCAGCAGAACCGAATCTGATCGAACACAGCTAAGAACTTGTCTTAAGTCTTACCTAGTGGCGATGGAAGCGGCAAAGCATGTTTAATTTTCCGCTCTCATTGCGTCCGCAGATAATCACCCAGCCGCCCTGTTTCGAGTGACCCGCTCACTGCTTAACCAGTGACCAAGGGATGACCCCTTGCAGGGTAGGGCTGAGGAATTTGTTCAGTATCTGCAGGACAAAATCGCTCAGATCTGGACTGGTTTGGACTCCGACTGGGCAGAATCTGACGGAGTGGGCAGGTCTTGGCCATACCATTTGGGGTGAGTTTGACCCTGTGACTTTGGATGATGTGGACAGGATTATGCGTAGGCTGAGCGCTGCAACTTGTTTATTGGACCCATGTCCCTCCTGGCTGCTTTTGGCCGCCGGGGAGGTGACAAGGGGCTGGCTCCAGGCAGTTGTCAATGCTTCATTGACAGAGGGTGTCTTCCCCTCCACCTTAAAAGAGGCGGTGGTAAGGTCCCTCCTCAAGAAGCCTGCTCTGGACCCAGCTTCGTTGAACAACTATCATCCTGTCTCCAACCTTCGCTTTGTAGTGAAGATTGTCGAGAGTGTTGTGGCGCATCAGCTTCTGCAATTCCTGGATGAAGCTGACTATCTGGACCTGTACCAATCCGGTTTCAGACCTGGTTACAGCATGGAAACGGCATTGGTCGCACTGGTAGATGATCTCTGGTGGGCCAGGGACAGGGGTTGTTCCTCTGTCCTGGTCCTACTTGACCTCTCAGCGGCTTTTGATACCATCGACCATGGTATCCTTCTGCGACGGCTCAAGGGGTTGGGAGGTGGAGGCACTGATTTACGGTGGTTCTCCTCCTACCTCTCGGGCCGTTTGCAGTTTGTAGTGGCAGGGGGGCAGAGATCCACCCTGAGGCCCCTTTCTTGTGGGGTACCTCAGGGGTCAGTTCTCTCCCCCCTCCTGTTCTATATGAAGCCGCTGGGTGAGATCATCTGTGGGTTTGGGGTGAGGTATCACCAATATGCGGATGATACCCAGTTGTTTATCTCCACCCTGAGCCAAACCAGTGATGCCCTTGACGTGATGTCCCGATGCCTGGAGGCGGTGTGGGTCTGGATGGGAAGGAACAGGCTCAGGCTGAACCCCTCCAAGACCGAGTGGCTGTGGATATCGGCATCTCATACTGTCCAACAGGTTCCATCTCTTCTTATAGGGGGGAGCTATTGCCCCCCTCAGAAAGGGCCTGCAACTTGGGTGTCCTCCTGGATTCATGGCTTAATTTGGAAGATCATCTAACTGCTGTGATCAGGGGGGCTTTTGCACAGGTTTGCCTGGTACGCCAGTTGCACCCCTTTTTGGACCGAGATGCCCTGTGCACGGTCACTCATGCCCTTGTCACCTCTCGCCTGGATTACTGCAATGCTCTCTACATGGGGCTGCCCTTGAAGTGCGCCCGGAGGCTTCAACTGGTGCAAAATGCACCACACAGGTGCTTATGGGAGGATCTCGATACTCACATGTTACACCACTCCTGCACGAACTGCATTGGCTTCCGGTTGCCCTCCAGGTGCAATTCAAGGTGCTGATAATCACCTTTAAGCCCTACATGGCTTAGGCCCGGGGTACTTGCGAGACCACCTGCTGCCAATGTCAACCTCCCATCTCCCGGTTCGCTCCCACAGGGTCAGCCGCCTCAGGGTGCCGTTGGCCAGGCAATGCCGGCTGGCGACCCCCAGGGGGAAAGCCTTCTCTGTGGGCACACTGACCCTCTGGAACGAACTGCCCCCGGAGCTGCGGATGGCCCCTGACCTTCGGTCCTTCCACCGTGACCTAAAGACCTGGTTATTCCAACAAGCGGGCCTGGACTGATCATGGTTTTTAAATTTGGTTTTTATTGGTTTAAATTGTTCTTATTTCTTATATTGTTTAAGCCTCTTTTAATTTTTGTATTTATATCTTTTAACTTTTTATTGTTGTGAGCCACCCTGAGTCCTCAGGGAGAAGGGCGGCATATAAATTTAATAAACCTTAAACCTTAAACCCAACATCCCTTCCTGCATTGAATAATTCTTTAGTTTAACCTCCATTTCTACTATACTCTTCCTAAATATTACATATATTATCCTTCCTCATTTCATTCTACCCACATACTTCCCATTGACTACTGAAATGCTATGCTCTTTCAAGCAGAATCTGCAAAGAATTAGATAAAGCAGATGCCATTTCTGAAAGGAATGAGCATTCTTCAAAATACAACTGTTTTCCATAGCCCAAAGTCTTCTGCTTATTGTGTATATGGCACAAACATAAATTATAGGAACAATGATTCTCATATATACATGGCTCTGAGAAATGAAGCAGAACACATTGTTCTTTTGAATGCTCCTGCACACAATTCAGAATGATGCCAGTGTTGCTTTTGACAAATTATGTGCAGGAAGTGCTAGTTTTGAGCATTTAGCGACATTCATTATGAGCCAACAGCAGCATTACATTGAAAGAGTACTATGCTTTTGTTAAAACAGGGTGAATGTAGCCACTCTACCTCCTAATGATAAGTTGGCTGTTTCTATTGTGACATATTTTAAGACTGCAGGGAAGGTGAGGCTGTGTCTGAAATTCAAATATGGAAGATAGATAACTAAAAAACCGAATATAAAAAAGTTAATATCATTTGTCCTTTTCTTTTTCTATAGTAGTAAGCCTATTTCATTTAGATATCCTTTTGCTTTTCTTGATAGGGTTAAATGTGAACTATATAGAATTGTGAACTATGAGTCTGGAGGGGTAAGTTAACCTCTCCATTTGAGCAGTTGCTCAAATAAGAGCCAAAGGTCTCTCTGTGAAAAAGTATTCTGAATCATGGTCCTGGCAGTTTTCTGCCTCAAGGTTTTGTATCAACAGACCAGTAATCATGGTGTGGTTGCATCTGGCTCGGTCCCAGGAAATAGAGTTTTGTGTAATAGTATAGTAGGCATGCTTTCTGAGTCCCATTAGGTGGTATTGTTTAATAGAGGTGATACAAAACATACTGTGTTAGATGTTGTTGGATTGCTGATACAATGGAAGACAAACAGTCCTATAAACCCTAAAATAAATCCCATTTATTGGGATCCTGAGAGATGGCCGGGCACGGTTATGGGCCTCCGACGTAAACCTAATAGGAGGTCCTTGATTTGTTTTTTGTCAAAAATTTTTTGGGGGTTAGGGAGGAGGGAGGGTTCTTTTCTTGGTTGTTTGGACGAGGGGGGCAGTCCAACTACCTTTGTTCAGGCTAGTGCTGAGGCTGATCGCGGAGGGGAGGAGCGGGGGTCGGCTGCTTCTGGGGCTCCAGGGCCAGTCGTGGGATTATCCATTCCCACGACGATAGGGAATGGCAGCAGGTGTAGGAACAGAGGGCCGTATCGGTCTCAGGGAAGGCCTCTCCGCTGCTTACAAGCGGTGAGGCACTCCGACCCTCTGGTTCCGCCCCGAGGTCCCGGGAGTGAGGATGTGCAGCCTCCTGAGCTCCGGCTGGTGTATTTGAATGCCAGGTCGGTCGTTAACAAGGCCCCTCTCGTCCGAGACTTGGTCGAGGGGGAGCAGGCTGACCTGGCTTGCATCACAGAAACCTGGTTGGGCCCAGAGGGCGGTGTTCCTCTGGTTGATCTTTGCCCACCAGGTTTCCGGGTGCTGCACCGGCCTCGGGCTCAGGGTAGGGGTGGGGGAGTGGCTGTTGTTATGAGGGAGACCTTGTGTCCGCGGGAGGCCACCGTTCCCCAGATAGTCGGGTGTGAGTCTCTCTTTTTGAGATGCGGCCCTGGTGCGCAGTTGGGCTTGCTGCTGGTGTACCTTTCGCCTAGTCACGCAGCAGCAGCCCTGCCTGAGCTGCTCGATGCCCTCTCTGGGCTGGTGGTTGAGTTCCCGAAACTTATAGTTTTGGGGGACTTCAACCTACCATCTCTGGGAGGATCATCTGAGTTGGCTCGGGAGTTCATGGCTTCCATGACGGCCATGGACCTGACGCAAGTAATTTCGGGACCGACTCATGAGGGAGGCCACACCCTTGACCTTGTTTTCTTGTCTGGACGGTGGTTAGATGATCTTGGTGGGGGCTCTCCAATTATCATGCCCCTGTCATGGACCGATCATCATCTCCTGCGGCTGGTCTTCCGTTTTGCCACCCCCCGCCGTGGGCGTTTGGAACCACTCAAATGGTACCGCCCCAGACGCTTAATGGATCCCCAGAGGTTCCAGGCGGCGCTGGGGTCCCCACCTGCCTCCCTTGCTCACAGCTCGGCCGAGGCCTTAGTGGAAGCCTGGGAAAGGACGGCCACTGAGGCCCTTGACCGAGTTGTACCCCTGCGGCCCCTGACCCGGTGCAGATCCCGTCGAGCTCCATGGTTTTCTGCGGAGCTCCGGGAGATGAAGCGTCGGAGACGGGGCCTAGAGAGCGGTTGGAGGTCCAGCCGATCCGAACCCGACCGATTGCGACTAAGAGCCTATATTAGGTCTTATCTCGCTGCAATTAGGGAGGCGAGGTCCAACCACTTCGCCACCCTTATTGCGTCCGCAGATAATCGCCCGGCTGCCCTGTTTAGGGTGACTCGCTCCCTCCTAAATCAGGAGGTGAGGGAGGATCCCTTGCAGGGACGTGCCGAGGAGTTTAACCAACATCTGTCGGACAAAATCGCTCGGATTCGGACCGGTCTGGACTCTGACTGGGCAGAGTCTGACGATCAGGACGCGGGTGGTCTTGTCGATATCACCTGGGAGGAGTTTGATTCTGTGACTCCGGAGGAAGTGGACAGGATCTTGGGGAGGCTGAGCACCACCACATGTTTACTGGACCCGTGCCCTTCCTGGCTGGTTTATGCAGCCCGGGAGAGGACACGCAGCTGGTTCCAGGCAGTTATATCGGCTTCTTTGAGTGAGGGTATCTTCCCCGCCGTCTTGAAGGAGGCGGTGGTGAGGCCTCTCCTCAAGAAGCCTGCCCTGGACCCGGCTGTATTGAACAACTTTCGTCCTGTCTCCAACCTTCACTTTCTTGCGAAGGTTGTTGAGAGTGTGGTGGCGCATCAGCTCCCTCTGGTCCTGGATGAAGCGGATTATCTAGACCCGTACCAATCGGGTTTCAGGCCCGGGCACAGCACGGAGACGGCATTGGTCGCGCTGGTGAATGATCTCTGGAGGGCTCGGGACAGGGGGCATTCCTCTGTCCTAGTCCTATTAGACCTCTCGGCGGCTTTCGATACCATCGACCATGGTATCTTGCTGCGGCGTCTCAGGGGATTGGGAGTGGGAGGCACAGTTTTACAGTGGTTCTCCTCCTATCTCTTGGGACGTTCGCAGTCGGTGTTGGCAGGGGGGCAGAGGTCGACCGCGAGGTCTCTCATTTGTGGAGTTCCTCAGGGGTCGGTCCTCTCGCCTCTCCTGTTCAACATCTACATGAAGCCGCTGGGTGAGATCATTCGTGGCTTTGGAGTTGGGTATCATCAGTATGCTGATGATACCCAACTTTTCTTTTCGACCCCAAACCACCCCAGTGATGCCCTCAACGTGATGTCCCGTTGCCTGGAGGCGGTTCGGGTCTGGATGGGGAGGAACAGACTCCAGCTCAACCCCGACAAGACTGAGTGGCTTTGCATACCTTCATCCCGGGTTTATTCGGACATTCCACCTCTGGCTATGGGGGGTGAACTATTACCCCCCGTAGATAGGGCTTGCAACTTGGGGGTCCTCCTAGATTCACGGCTCACCTTGGAAGACCATATAGGAGCTGTGACTAGGGGGGCCTTCGCACAGGTTCGCCTGGTGCGTCAGTTGCGGCCCTATCTTAGCCGGGATGATCTATGCACGGTCACTCATGCGCTCGTGTCCTCTCGTCTGGACTACTGCAACGCTCTCTACATGGGGCTGCCCTTGAGGACCACCCGGAAGCTCCAACTGGTACAGAATGCAGCCGCGAGAGTGGTGTTGGGAGTCTCCCGATACTCCCACGTTACACCTCTGCTCCGTGAGCTGCATTGGTTGCCAGTTGTCTTCCGGGTGAGATTCAAGGTACTGGTAACGGTGTTCAAAGCACTCCATGGCATGGGGCCGGAGTACCTCAGGGAACATCTGCTGCCGGCATCAAGCTCCCTGCGCCCTGTGCGTTCCCACAGAGAGGGCCTCCTCAGGGTGCCACCGATCAGAGAATGTCGATTGGTGGCCCCCAGGGGGAGATCCTTCTCTGTGGGCGCTCCGGAGCTGTGGAATCAGCTACCGGTAGAGCTCCGGATGGCGCCCGATCTTCGCTCCTTTCGTCGCGATCTTAAGACATTTCTGTTTGTACAAGCTGGCCTAGCCTGATGGGGATTGTTGGGGTTGTTTTATCTTTGGTTTTTTAATTTTTCTTGGGGTTTTTAGCACTGTATTTCCATTGTTTTTAACTAGGGCAATTGTTTAATCTTTTTTTAATGTTTGTATTTGCTATTTTATTCTGCCCTGTGAACCGCCCTGAGTCCTCAGGGAGAAGGGCGGTATATAAATGTTATTAAATTAAATTAAATTAAATTAAATTAAATTAAAGCCATAGGTTATGTAATTTATAAATGACAATCAACACCTTGAATTACTCACATAATAAGCTTGCATGGTAGCAGTATAAAGCAGAGGTCACCAACCTTTTTGGTTTGGCGGCCCAGAAAGGGAGGCAGGCACTGTTACACGCATGCATGGACACACAAATGGGCCATGCACGAGCACATGTGCACATGTAAACAGGCTGCGCATGCGCACACACAAATGGAACTGCATGAACATGAGTGCCGCAAATGGGGCAGGACACTTGGGGCTAGTGCTGGTAGGATGTTTGAGACAGGGCACCAGTAGCACTGGTGGGATGCTTGGAGCAGTGCTAGTGCCGGTAGGATGCTCGGGGCAGGGAGGCGGTAGCACTGGTGGGATGCTTGGAGTAACGCTAGTGCCAGTGGTAGGCTGGGGGGGCAGCGTAGCATCAGCAGGATGCTCAGAGCAGCAGTAGGATGCTTGAGGTGGGTGATGCTAGCGCTGGTGGGATGCTCGGGGCAGTACTAGCACAAATGTGGGGAGTGAGTGCACACACATGCGTCCACTGGCCATCCCTTCATGCAGCCCGGTGGCCAAGAGGCCATGGCCCAGTAGTGAGCCACAGCCCACAGGTTGCGGACCCCTGGTATAAAGTATCACATAGTATATTTTATGCCACCACATTCTAGACCAATTGTAGCTTCCAAATAGTCTTCAAGCTCAGTTCTGTGTAAATTTGTCACTATGAATAGGTTCTCTCAATGAAGAAAATGATGAAATTGACATACCATACAAATCTGCACAAGGGTTTACCTGGGTATAGCTGTCGCATGCTCTCTAATAGAAGTTGAGAGTCCAAGAAAAAAGGAGAGAGATATTGCACACAGGTTTTGCCTGAGAAGTGGAACCCCAACTAAAGTTGCATAATCTTGGAACTGGATGATCCATGAATCCCTAGTCACTCACTGAAGTTGAGGTTCTGTCTGTTTCTCCCCAACTAGGTCCAACATCTTCCAGGTACTGTAGTATCAGCTTACCCATACTGCTTTATCTACCCAAGGTCAACATATATAGCAGTCTATCACTGGTGTATTAATAAAGGGAAGATTGAAAATTTTCCAACATTTTTCGATCCAATGATGATTTATGGAGAGGATAGGCCACTACCTCTTCCAAGGCAGATGGAATCAAGGAAAAAAAAAGTATGATCATTGATTCAATTACATACCATGTGCCAGGACAGCATACATCAATCATAATACACAGGTGGTCTTACAGACATGAAATGAAGTTCTCTGGAACTAGAAAAAAAAACTGGAGTAAGTATAGTTTCAATTTTGGTAAGGAACATTTTCACTATTACATTGTGGCTTACGCTTTCTCTTGTCTACATGTTAGGAAGAAGAACACCCAATTTACTTTGCTTTGTTTGCTACTTATTTATTTAAATAGCAGAGAAAACTAAGACAAAAAGAAATTAATCAGGAAACAGCATTACCTTAGCCATACATATCAGGTACTAAAAGAACACGTCTGTATTGTATTGTATTGTCCAAAGAGAGCCAAAATGTAAGTTAATAAATTCATAAGGAAAAAAAAAGAGGAAAGGTATTTGCAGATTACTCAACTGGCTGTGACAGAGTCTAGGAAGAGAGCCTTCTCTGCTGTTGCTTCTGCCCCATGGAATATTTCGCCCCTGGAGTTGACACAGGCCCCCACTCTCTTGAATTTTTGAAAATGAGTTAAAATGTGGCTCAACAACTTCGCATTTGGGAGCCCAAAGGAGCACATAACCATGGAGCTGGTTGGTGTCCCAAGAGTTCTCCCTTTCTCCTTTTTAACTATTTGTTTTAACAAGGTTTAATCATCCTTGTTTCCTTCTAAATTTTAAATTTTTATAAGCTGTTTTTTTTTTATTTTAACATTTTATTGTACCCCATCCAGAATTTCCTCTCTGAGGGCAATGGATGCTTCAAAAATGTGAAAAATAAGTAAATTTATAGGGCTGCTATACTCAACACTGTGACTCTGGGTAGTCTGTAACAAAACAACCAATAAAGCAAAAAACAAAAATAAAAATACAAAAACCAAAGTCCAATGCATTAAAAAGTTAACGAATATATAAAATATAAAACGATAACCAGAAATTTCACTTAGCTGAATCCAGATATTTGGGGGCATACCTGATGTAAACTCCACATGATTGTAAAAAGTATTTGCTGGATTTTTTAGAGTTTTCTAAAATATTAAGAAAAGTATTTGGATATTGCTGTTGTTGTTGTTGTTAGTTGCGAAGTCGTGTCCGACCCATCGCGACCCTATGGACAACGTTCCTCCAGGCTACTGGAGGATATTGCTACCCAACCTTTAATATTAAAAATGATTTCTAAATGATAGGTTTTTATGTAAAATCATTCATGATGTTACATAATTACAATTCCTATATTCAGGGGAAAAGCTACATTGTACAACTGTCTAATGCAAATAGTAGAATGTTTATATTTCTTTCTATGAGCATGATAAGAAAAGGAAAAACTCAGTTCCTTTTTGTTTATAGGCCTGCTATCTTTGGTTGACTGTTGACTTAGGAATTGGTTTATGTGTCAATTTTCCCAACATTTCATTTTTTTTTAATGAAAACCAACTATGGGGAAAATGAATTTATTTTTTTAGAATTCCCATAATGTTTATAACAGTGATTCTGCTTTAAAATTTATATTGCTCTAACTGATTTAGGAGGAGTGTGAACAAAATGTGCTGTAAATTGCAGGTAATACTGGCTTATAAAACAGATTCTTGGAACAATTAAGATGGTAGTGAATATAAACAAGAGATGGATGAAAAGTTCTTTCTCCCTTGAGATAAGAGCTCAGTGTGAAAAATGGTTTCTGCTCCATGCATAAAATCAATGGCATCAATAATGGTTCTAAGGATATTAATTTGTACTCTTGATACTCCAGTGTGAGAGACAGCATTAAACTAAAATAATGTTAACTAGTTAATTTGTTTCTGAATCCAAAATGATTAGAACAGCAAAAGGGACCAGTGCCCAGGGCACCTTTGATGAGAACATAATGATTGATTAGCTTGCTTTAGGCAGTTGGCACTGTCAGCTAGTCATTAATTCCAGGAAATACTGTGAGCTTTGATTGTTATTGTTTAATTTTACAAAATATCAGCACTAGATGTGATTATAAAGAAGAGTATCACAATGATCCTATGCAAATCATGAAAATATTTCTGTATTTGTAATACAGAACTGTAATATAAAATTGAAATTAATCCACCAATTACATTTAGAAATCAACAGTTCAGCTTATGAAATGTGGCTTGAAACAATTCAATATTCTTAATCTAATGGTATACTTAATATAGCTTGTATACATTGAGTTTTGCAGGATTTATGATAAGTCATTATTCTGCAGAAGGACTATGCGACACATAAATCCATCAGAATGTGGATTCACAGTAATTCTGGAGTAAATGAACTGCATCATTTTGAAAGGGATATCTCCACCCTTTTATTAAAACATCTATAGACAAACTTCATAACCTAAGGTATATTGCAGAATCCTGGACCGACTCAGATTGGATCTTGCAACATTATCCTGAGACATATATATTTGCCTTCATTCTAAGGAATATTGTTTATAACCATAGGCAAAGGTTTGTAATGTGATACATACAAATATTTAGGGTAGATTTGTTCTTGAGTCCTACCAATGAGAAAGTCTGTTGCTGTCTTTGACAATGTCTTTCTCAGTTTGATGAGAGATTAATCAGTGTGAGATACAGATCATGATATAGTGAGAAGGTACTGAACTATCTCTATATTGTGCTTTTCAGGCATTCATTACCTTGCTACTTGGACAGCTCCCAGGCCTTACAATTAACTTTCATGGGATAATGGATATTGAAAGTGGATATTCACCCACTGGATCTAGAAAGTAGCTACTTAACTGCCATTTAGCATAGAAAAGGAATAAAGAAAAATTATAGGAGTACAATTTTTCAACATTCCAAGAGGTCTTCCATTCATTATTTATAGAACAATGTTTTTTGATTAGTGTAGCTCCTCATTGTGAAAAAAGGATAGCTTTGTTCGCCATTTCAGCTGAACTATTATCAATTATCAGTGGAACAACCTCCCTCCAGAAGCTGTGAATGCTCCAACCCTGGATGTTTTTAGGAAGAAATTAGACAGCCATTTGTCTGAAATGGTATGGGGTTTCCTGCCTGAGCAGGGGGTTGGACTATATGACCTCCAAGGTCCCTTTCATCATCATCATCATCATCATCATCATCATCATCATCATCATCATCATTAATCATCGCACAGTCAGTCAGATGTTCAGATTGGATTTGGCATTTTTGTCTAGCTATCGAGTCCTTACCAAGGATCTGGGATAGGCAGTTGTGGATGTTTGATGCTATTATAGATATCGTCATAGGATGGAAGCAGTTCCTAGTAAGGCCGCCTTTTGCAATTGACTAATGGCGAATTTGTCAATGCCAATGGTGTTCAAATGGTGCTCCAGTTATTTTGGGATTGCACCCAAGGCACCTATTACTATTGGTACTAGCCTTGCTTGCCTTTGCCACAGTCTTTCTATTTCTATTTCTAGGTCTTCGTATTTTGTTATCTTCTCCAGTTCTTTTTCATCTATTCTGCTGTCTACAGGCACTGCCATGTCCACTATCCAGACTTTTTTGTCTTTCTTATCGACAATTGTTAAGTCCGGGGTGTAATGTTGCAGGTGCTTGTATGTTTGAATTCTGAAGTCCCAGAGCAGTTTAACTTTATCATTTTCTATGACTTTCTCTATTTTATGATCCCACCAGTTCTTGCTTACAGGAAAATGATATTTCTTGCAGATCTTCCAATGTACCATTGTTGCTACTTTGTCATGCCGCTGCTTGTAGTAAGTCTGTGTGATCTTCTTGCAGCAGCTTACCAGGTGCTCCACTGTTTCTTCAGCTTCTTTGCATAGGTGGCACTTACTGACTGTTGCTGTCTTCTCAATTTTGACTTTGTATGCATTTGTCCTTAAGGCTTGGTCTTGTGCAGCCAGAATTAGTCCCTCGGTCTCTTTCTTCAACTTTCCTGCTCTTAGCCATTGCCAGGTCTTGTTATTATCTGCTTTTCCAGTTATTTTTTTAATATACTGGCCATGTAGTGCTTTGTCTTCCCATGTCTCTATTCTGTTCTTCATTTGGTCTTTCTTGTAGGCCAGATTGGTCTCTCCAGTAGTCAGTAAGCCTTCCTGATATACTAATTACAGTGCATCTTCACCATTGTCCTTCAGATATTCTTCCAAAGCCATTTTTTCTTCTTCAACCATCTGATGTACTTGAAGCATTCCACATCCACCTATTTGCCTTGGTAGATAGAGTCTGTCAATGTCACTGTGTGGATGAAGGGCATGATTCATTGCCATTATTTTCTATTATTATTATTATTATTATTATTATTATTATTATTATTATTATTATTATTATTATTATTAAGACTTTTATTCATAAAGCATGAAACTCAATCAACTGAACACTCAAATTGACTGGCAGTAATGGTTGACACGGGTTGCTGCCAGCATCCTAGGTATCAACCAGGTATCTCTTTAAAATGTAAGATGTTCCAAGTAGCGCAGTTTTTTGTAGCTTTGCTCGACTTATTGCAGGAAGCTGCAATTTCTTGATGTGTTTTGCAAAGTTTTTGGACATAGTTCCCAGTGCCCCGATGACAATGGGTATCACTGTTACACGTTTCATCCATAATCGCACAGTTTCGATGGCCAGGTCGCGGTATTTTGTAATTTTTTCCAGTTCTTTTTCTTCAACTCTGGCATCTCCTGGTACAGTGATATCAATCAACTGTACGCTTTGGTTCTCTACAACTGTGATATCTGGCGTGTTGTGTTCCAAATGGTGATCTGTCTGTATTCGGAAGTCCCACAAGATCTTCACTCTTTCATTCTCAACAACTTTTTCCACCCTATGTTCCCATGACTTTTTGGACACTTTATTATTATTATTATTATTATTATTATTATTATTATTATTATTATTATTATTATTATTATTATTATCTTTCAAATGCCACAAAATAATGCATTTGCTATGCATTCATTGCATAATCAAGTTATTTAAAATGATTTTCTTATGTGTGAACCTATAATATTAACAGTAAAAATATCAATTCCTCTGACATGTTAAACTGTAAAGTATACTACCTGAGTATTATACTGTCATTCCATATGCAATACCAGGGCTAGACTGGAAAAAGGCCGAAATGGCAGTCCAGTTCTGTACTGTGGGTAGGAAAACTTCATAGACATGCTTATGATGTCCCCAGACTTGAACTTGACTTCTTAGAGTTTTTTTTTAAAGTATCAACCATATGACAATAGGAAAATTATTTGCCTGAACTTTCAAAAGTTTCCTAAATGAATGTTCTAAGGCAAGGCATAGGAAAACAAAGAATCCTTACAATTAAGGGATATATTATCTTCTCATATATGACTTGGGTACAGTGATTTTAAAGTAATACATTAATAATCTGGCTAGGACCCTGCAGAAATCTACTCTTTATTATCCCCAGCTGATATAGACCCATTTATGTCTTCTATTGATGTGATCATTCAGCCAATTATGAATCCATCCAACAGTTGTATTATCTAGCTAGCCCATATTTTATTATTTTATCGATGAGAGACTTTGTTGAAGGTTTTGTGGTTGTCATGGTAGACTAAAACCATGTCATTTCCCCAGTTTTCTATAGATTGACTAAATGATCTCTCCACAGTCTTTGGGAAACAAAGTGAAATTAAATTACAAGTTGCAAAATGATTTTGTTGAAATTATAGAGCACCTGCAGAGAAAGAGAAAGCAAACAAAATGATCAGGAGGCACAACAATTCTCTTATGAGAAATAGAGTGCAACTTGAACTGTATCCAGAAGCTAGTATGTATCTTTATTTAAAGTTAGTAAATCATGACTATAATGTTAAATTTAAAAAATATCCTTCAGTAGATTTAGCCAAATTAATGCAAAAAGAATATGATCATTTAGAAACAATGTTGCTTTTAAAGTGCTCACAATTGTCCTATACTGTAGGTTCTGAAAACTATTTGAGTTTGGTTTTGAAAACAGCAAGTAGTATGGTGCTAATCATATACTGCATAGGGAAAAAAAACCTCAAGAATTAGCTAAATGCCAATTTTTCTTCAACAAAATATATAAACTGTTCTAAAATATACTACCTGGTTTTTATTTTTCTGCTCTTATGATTAATATTTTTTTGAAGATTTTTAAGTGATAATGCAAAATAACAATTTACATGTTTCTTACATAAATACAGAAGACTTGCTACCAGCCATATTATAAATTACACACTAACAGTTTGTACTGTAGCCACTTTCTTAATAGCAAAATAATAGCCAGATATCTAAACTGACAAATATTGCAAAGTGGAAAAATGGTTTGTTGTGGCTTTCTCCATGTATGCTTCCTTTTACAATTCTGCTGCACTATACAATAAAGATGTCAACTCTACAACTAACCTGGCTGCAGCCATTTTGCTTGTTCTAGGTTGCCACAAGAATGGGTGGGGGTGCAGAGGATTTCTACTAATCTAAACATTTTACTGTCCCATGGGAACCAAGGTCATTTCTGTCAGTTAGATGGGGTGGTGGTGAGCAATTAGTTAGAAAGCCCTCCAAACTCTTCTATTGGGGAACGTAGCTGATTGCATAGCCTTGGGATGCAAAGTTTAACTTTGTAATATTGTTTCTCTTTAAAGGGTACTTCAGAGTTGGTTTCGGTTTTGACTGTGCCAATACTATGTAACCAATAAACATGTTCTTTGAGGAAATCTCATGCCTCGCAATTCTGATTTATTTTGTCTTGTCTATCGGAAACTTGACAAAAGAATTGCATTGTTTTCTCAAACCTGTATCCAGATGCGTAATATGCATTAAATTTTCAGATCTTCTACATAAAGGACAGAATATAATTGTAATTTGGAATGGACTATCTACTGAGCAGTTATTGCTCATAAATTAAGTACTGTAGTTTTTAATATATGTTTCTTAAAAAGTTTGTCTTCATATGTCTATTTATATCTGCTTTTTGTGTGTGTATATATGGATGTATATGCCAAATGTTGTATTTATTAAATATACAGATATATCTAGAGGTATAAAAGTTATTTGCATCTAGATATTTTAGGTTCAGGTCTTGGCATCTTCACTTATAAGTATCAAAGTATAAATCATATGAAAATCCTCTAAAATATTGTAGTTTCTGCCAGTCATAAGAGACAATAAGGGGACATTTAGAGAATAAGCTGGAACAATGTAGTTTTATAGAAACTAAGTACTGTTTGTTTAAATATAAATTCTCAGGGTTGTTATAAATAAAATGGCCATTAACAGATGCTCTAAAAGTTAACTGGAACACAAGAGGCCAACAAGACATATTCTTTTATGAAGGGAAGCCATGGCAATCATAAGCTAAATTGAAAAGGAAAAAAATCCTATAATCATATATACACTTTTCTACTGTTGCCAAGAAAACTGTATGAACCTATATGAAAACTATATGGACTTACATTTCATAAATTACTATGAATCAAATTGTGCCGATGCATAATAAAGTTTCCCAATTTTTGGATATTCCAATAGTTTATAATGTTGTGCTTTTATATGCATTTCTTGCAAACAAATTATGTCCAAATTTAGTTTCCATAATTTCCTAAAAATCTTGTTTCTTTTGATTGGAGAGTTCAATCCATTTATATTTACTGAAAAAAATCCACTTTCTTTATCCATTTCCATTATTTATATTTTGGTCTAACCGATCTGGTAGTTCTTTGTTCTCTAACAAGTCTTTCATCTTCCCCCTTTTGGAGACCTTCCTCTTTCTGTTCGTTTGTTTGTGCGGTTGCTCCTTGGATCTCCTCCTCTGTTTATTTCTGTTCTTTACTTTCTTCTTGACCTCTTTTTACTCCTTCATCCAGAGTTGATCTATTCTTCTCTTCAAAGTCTTCTGCTTTCCAAATTGAGTCAAGTCTGTATCTTGTATTATTCCAGTTTTTTAAGATGCCTTCTGGCATCAGCCATCTAAAGTTTATGTCCTTAGCCATAAGTTTCGTAGTCAAAAAATGGTATTGTCTTCGAGAATCTCTAACTCTCTTGGGTATCTGTTTTAAGACCACAATTTCTTTATTTTTATATTGTATTGGTTCATCTCTTACTTTTCATAGTATGTCATCTCTTACTGACTTCCTTACAAACCGTACATGTACTTCTCTTGGTAACTTATTTCTTCTTGCATAACTTGAATTGAAATGAAAAGTCCTATCGAGCTCAAGTTGAATTTCCGATCTGTCTATTTTCAGAGTGTCCTCCAGGATATCAATAATAACCTCTTCTATGTTTTCTGCTCTGTCCTCAGGAATATTTTGGAATCTCAAATAATACTCCGCATTTGCCATCTCCAAAATCTTAATTTCATTGTCTAACTTTTCATTTTCTTGCAATAAAATTTCTATCTTTTTGTCATTATCACCTGTTTTTCTTCAATCTTATTTATCTTCTGTTGGTTTTGTAATATCATTTGATTTTGAGATTCTAATTTCTCCTTTATAGCTATCATTTCTTCATTTAACTTCTCCAATGTTGCTTGTGTAATTTTATGATTCCCTTGTGTCTCCAAGCAATGCTTCTCAACCGTCTCTTGATTCTTCAACATAAGATCCTGAATAAATTTTAATGAGGTCTGTGTTTCACTTTGAACTGTAGTCTTTTCCCTTTGCAACATAGCTTCAATGGATCCCTGTGTTGTAGGACTGGATTGACCAACTGAGGGTGCAGAGGAAGGTTTTTTCGTAAATCTAGTAATATTAGATGAAGTCATTTTGAAGTTTACAGTCTGTAGCCAAAACAATGTTTGTTTAAACTTATTCAGATTCAACAAAAGTAGCTTAAAGTCTCAGTCTCATAACAAAGCAACTTTATCTTATTGCAGGTGTTCTTTCCAAGGTCACGCAATCAACAGAGGAAATTACAAAGCTTTCATTCTTCTTCTCTTTTTTCACCACGATGTCCTCCTTAGCTTATTTATCAATGTCCACTATTTTAAACAAAGAATCAATGTCCAATATTTTAATCAGAGAATCTCTTTTACCCCAAGTAATTACCCGCCACTCATAAATCTTCTGGGGGTCTTTGCCTTCCAGCTTTTATCATCAGGGATTCAACATTAATAATCTTCTAAGAGAAGGAAATGAAATGATCTGCTCACCCAGATTCAACACGCTGTTGGAATTCCTCTGAATTGTGATTCTCTTCTTCCCGTTGGAGACGTCTGTGGCTGACGATAGAAAACAGCC
>NC_139513.1:258188994-258463994 GCF_947247035.1 Vipera ursinii
TCCTATTGAAACTCTAAATGTTGATGGAAATGTGTATTGATTTTCCTGAAAGGGGTGAAGAGATTATTAGGAGGAAAAGGAAAGGAAGAGGCTGATGACTTCACATCTTGTATTCAGAAACTGTTGGAATTCAGTCATTATTTATCGATCTGCTGAAAGCTGAACAAGCTAATGTGCTGAGGGCAAAATCCTACAGAGCAGACGAGCCATAATCAATGTGAATGCGATGTTACTTCTGTTTCTCTCATCTTTTGCAGGGGTGATAAAACAAAAGACCGTGACACATAAAATCACTGAAGTGGCAAAGGAATGAACTCTGGCGGCCTGAGCCTCTCAGGCCCAGGTGCCTCGTGGAGAAATGACCCCTCACAAGCGTAGCTAATCAAACTAACTTTAGAAAGGTGAAATAATGTTCATTAGATGAAATGGAAAAATTGATCATTTGAAGAATGTCTACAGATAATACCAAATATATCAGACAGTGAAAGCCAGATGGCTTGCATATGCTGGTTTTAAGGATTTAAAAATACAAAATGTATGTTACAGTCCCTTCCTTCCTTCCTTCCTTCCTTCCTTCCTTCCTTCCTTCCTTCCTTCCTTCCTTCCTTCCTTCCTTCCTTTTTCAAGTTTGGGGTTTTCTTAGCTGAAATCTGCAATATAGCACAAGTATTCTTCTTTTTGTAAATTTGTGTTCTTTTCTTTACAATTCATTTGACTGCTGAAATATTATCATACTGCAGAGATTCTGGAATTCATTAACCCTCCACAGCTGACTTTCCATCCATCAGATATGTTTCCTATGTTTTCTATATAAACATTTGTAAAAATCACAAAACCAGACAACCTTTAAAAGACCAAAGTTTTTATAAGCATAAATAAACTGTACTGCATTTGTTATATGAGCAATCAAAATCTTAGGAGAAGCAAACCATCATGAGTAAAATAGTGGTCTGTGCATAACATATACATGTACATACACAAATACAGAGATTCTTAGCAATTGGTCTAGTTCAGCATGATTTGTGGGGAGCACAATAATGATGAAATATCAGTCATCAAAAACCAGTGCTGAAAAATCCAGGAAACTTCAGCAATAAGACCAGACAATTTAGAACCCCAAAGAGAATGGAGGCCCATGGGTGAGAAGAATTTTAGATGAAAGAGCCAGACATACCTAAAATGCATATTCATTATGGATGTTTAAAGCAGCACTGTTCTGCTTTAGTGAGACATGTTGCCTAGATATAGACAGCAACCTCACTTAGATACAGTTCTTTGATTTGACACATTGAGGTGTTTCATTCTGAAGAATCGATGTGCTGTGTCTTGTTAGAGTTTTGAGTCAGGGCCAGTCCTCAATCAGATGCTTCACTAAACAATACAAGAATTCATTTGTCAATTGCAATGAAGTGACACAACTCTTCCCCTCCAGTGTTTGGAAGTGGAGGACTACAATTTGTCATTGAAGTGGTTCAGAGGAGCACATAGATTGAAGATTTATCAAGCCAATTCATTTCTTTAAAACTCCATTCTTCTGTAATAGCCTATGGTCCTTGGGGATAGTTCATTTGATGTTTCTTCTCCCAGGAGGAAATGACTTGGGTTTTATATTTATATATACAGAATTTGAACCTGAGTAGTAAGATTGGCCTGTTCTGGAGTTTTTGTCTCTTTCCATTTTAAATACCGTAGTTTCCGGCGTAAAAGACTACTTTTTAACCTATGAAAATCTTCTCAAAAGTCAGGGGTCGTCTTATACACCGGGTGCTGAAAATTTAGGGACAGGGCTGGCTGGAAAACCTGGAGCGGATCTCCCATTTAGTCTGTGCAGGGAAAGCGGGACCAATTGGAGAAGAAGCTGCAGTCTGTGATTTTTTACAGGCTGGGGTCTGGGCATCTTTTCTTCTAAAGTTGAAGAGCAGCTGAAAGGCAGGTGGGGAAGCCAGCAGCCAGAGCAGCGGCTTAGCTCTAAGGACACATTTGACTTAGGAACTGGGTGGGCTGGCTGGAAAATCTGGAGCGGATCTCCCTTTTGGTCTTTTTTAAAAAAATCCCATTTATATCCTGCCCTTCTCCGAAGACTCAGGGTGGCTTACAATTTAAAGCACAAATCAATGTGCTTAGCAATAGCCTTCATTCTGTGTATATGCCTGTTTATTAGGGCTTTCACACACACCCCAAGCAGCATTATTACAAAGTCAGCTTATTGCCCCCAACAATCTGGGTCCTCATTTTATCTACCTTGGAAGGATGGAAAGCTGAGTCAACCTTGAGCCTGGTGGGATGCAAACCTGCACTAATTGCAGGCAGCTTGTGCTACTTAAGGCTCTGCGCAGGGAAAGCTTTAGAGTGAATTAGGAAAAGTGAAAAAGTGAATTAGGAAAATAGGGAATGGTTGCTGGAGTCAGGGGCTGCCACAAAGAAGAGGGAGTCAAGCTATTCTCTAAAGCACCTGAAAGCAGGACAAGAAGTAATGGATGGAAACTAATCAAGGAGAGAAGCAACCTAGAACTAAGGAGAAACTTCCTGACAGTTAGAACAATTAACCAGTGGAACAACCTGCCTCCAGAAGTGGTGAATGCTCCAACACTGGAAGTTTTTAAGAAGAGACTGGACAGCCATTTGTCTTAGCAGGGGGTTGGACTAGATGACCTCCACGGTCCCCTCCAAATTCTTCTTCTTCTTCTTCTTCTTCTTCTTCTTCTTCTTCTTCTTCTTCTTCTTCTTCTTCTTCTTCTTCTTCTTCTTCTTCTTCTTCTTCTTCTTCTTCTTCTTCTCCTTCTCCTTCTCCTTCTCCTTCTCCTTCTCCTTCTCCTTCTCCTTCTCCTTCTCCTTCTCCTTCTCCTTCTTCTTCTTCTTCTTCTTCTTCTTCTTCTTCTTCTTCTTCTCCTCCTCCTCCTCCTCCTCCTCCTCCTCCTCCTCCTCCTCCTCCTCCTCCTCCTCCTCCTTCTCCTTCTCCTTCTTCTCCTTCTCCTTCTCCTTCTCCTTCTCCTTCTCCTTCTCCTTCTCCTTCTCCTTCTCCTTCTCCTTCTCCTTCTCCTTCTCCTTCTCCTTCTCCTTCTCCTTCTTCTTCTTCTTCTTCTTCTTCTTCTTCTTCTTCTTATTATTATTATTATTATTATTATTATTATTATTATTATTATTATTATTTAATCCACTTGCACTGTTTTATGTTTACATGTTTGATGACAAACAGCCTTATGTTTATAAGTGACAGTTTTCCTACTAAGCACCTGCATGTCATAAGCATTTGAATTAAAATTACCATATTAAAATCAAATCTGATGTTTTTTAATTTTTATCTGGTGTGCGTTGGAAGAGGGGTAGTCTTATACAGCGAGTATAGCCCAAACCCTATAATTTAACAGGAAATGTAGGGGGTCGTCTTATACGCCCAGTCGTCTTATACGCCGGAAAATACGGTATTTATCTACAATAATGTTTTATACAATACATGTAGACTCTACTGCAGTAAGTAACTACTGTAGCTTGTGCTATGCATACTTCTGAATGAAATAGGCCATCATTGCAGGTCTATCTATCTGTACTCTTCTCAAATTTAATTCCATCCTGGGAAATTGAGAGCAAATTATACTTTAGAGACAAAAGCCAAGCTACAATGATACTGGAATATTTTCAAAAACACCTTTGGGTCCCATAAAGAAAAATGATTACTTTTGTCTGAATGTCACAGAAGTTTTGGGAGATCAGGAAAGTTGCTATGGATGATAGCTTTAATGAGTGAGCTATGTTTATTTGTCTGTTCCTTCATTCCTTTAGATTTCCAGCCTTCAGAATATACCTATATCTGTAAAAACAAGTGCATAAATATTTTAAACCTATCTTAGCTAATATGTTAGTGGGAAATCCAGTATACTTGCAAGGCACCAGGCTTGGGAAAGTTATTATTAGTATTTTAGCATCAGCTAAATATTTGCTATTATTTACATTATTAATTAAAGTGATCATTGAGCCTTCCTTATTTAAGTGAAATCTATTTCTAACTCTTATATATTTTTTCAGATATTCTTACTCTGACAGTGCTATTAATGTAAGCAGTGAAAGATTGTTCAAGAACGCCAAACCAGTTTTGCTTCTGTTTGGCACAGAATGAAATATATTTTATCATTAATAAAATGTATAACCTGACCTCTACATCTTGCATCTTTTTTCTGTTTCTCAGCCCAGTTACAACATCAGTGAAAAAGTTGTGGAAAATGACTTAAAATAATTGATAGGAAGATAGTGGAGGATAGATAGATAGATAGATAGATAGATAGATAGATAGATAGATAGATAGACAGACAGACAGATAGACAAGTAGACCCAGTTTGGGGTAGTGGTTAGGCTAATCCCTGCCTAAGATATGAAGCCAGCTGGGTGGTTTCTCTCAGCTCTAGGGAAACTGCAGGGACTTGTCCAAGCAGTTGCTAGGAAGACCAAACTGACTTTAAGGGGGGGGGGAGTCATGAAGCCAGCTGGGTGTCCTTGGTCTAATCAGTCTCTCTGCAGTGGCTCCTAGGAAGGAGGCAATGGCAAACTACTTTCTGCCAGGAGTCAACACTGACTTGAAGAATATAGATATATATGACAGAGACAGAGATGATAGAGATGATAGAAATAGAAATGATAGAGACAGAGACAATAGAGACACAGCGACAGAAAGATATAGAAGTGATAGAGATGAGATAGAGTTAGAGATGATAGAAGTAGAGGTAACGATAGAGACAAAGATGATAGGGATAGAGACAAAGGCAGAGATACACACAGAGAAAGTAAATTTAGATTTCCAGTTAGGTGTCATGGCATAACAGGTGCAGGAAGATGGGGCTCTGTCTTCTACATTTGATTTTGCCTTGCTAAGGACCCTAGAAAAGGTTGAAAGTTATTATTATTATTATTATTATTATTATTATTATTATTATTATTATTATTATTATTATTATTATTATTATTATTAAATTTATTTATTTATTTATTTATTTATTTATTTATTTATTTATTTGATTTATATACTGCCCTTCTCCCGAAGGACTCAGGGCAGTGTACAGGGCAATAAAATACCAAAAAATACAATACAAAAATTAAAAACAGATTAAACAATTGTGCCCGAATATAATAAATTAGTTAAAATCAATAATTAAAACCCAAAACCCATCACCCATCAGACCAGGCCAGCTTGTTCAAATAAGTGAGTTTTTAGATCACGTCAGAAGGAGCAAAGGTCGGGAGCCATCCGGAGCTCCACCAGTAGACGATTCCAGAGGTCTGGCACACCCACAGAGAACACCCTCCCCCTGGGGGTCACCCGTCCACATTCTCTGACCAGTGGCACCCTGAGGAGGCCCTCTCTGTGGGAGCACACTGGGCGAAGGGAAGTTGACGCCGGCCGCAGGTGCTCCCTTAGGTACTCCGGACCCATGCCATGTAGGGCTTTATAAAGTTGCCCTGGAGAGGAGATGATAAAGAAGGGGACCCTCATTGATTGCAGAGGGGCAGCAGCCCTTCTGTTTGATCTGAGGAAGCCCTTCAAACCAGCATGGAAAAGACTGGCTACATTCATTTGGCCAGTCAGAAGCTGCAGACAACCAAAGAAAAAAAGCACTAAGGAGCAATTTTTGAGCAATGTGGATGGAACTGGGTAAGACTTTATCGTCTCTTTATGACTTTAGGACTTTTTCCTGGAAAAAAATTGCCCAAAGTAAAGAATCCCCCCCACCCCGATGAGAGAGGGAAGGGGAATTTCCACCCCATTCCCTCAGGAAAAGAAAAGCGGTGAACTAATGTATATAAACCTTTGAAATTTGGGGACTAAAAGTGCTTTTGAGACTTTTTTTAGATAAAAAGACTTGAAAAGCTTGCAATATAAGTTTGAATTTAAAAAGCTGGAAGATGGCATTAATGACATCTAGTGGCAAACCATGGCACTACAATCTATTATGCTTAAAAGAATCTTGGCTTGAAGCCCAGACTCAGATAAGACTTTTGTTGTCCTTGGAAACTTTCACTTTTGAAGACTGCAGCTGGGAAAAGGGAAAAAAAAAACCCTCTTAAGCTGCTTATCTGCCTGGCAGAGATGATAAACTATTTTGAAACTGGCCTGCCTGGATTACAAATACAAATAATAACTGACTTTTAGAGCTGTGTCATGGAGCTATTTCCCTGTAGAAGAAACATGCATTACTGATTGAGATGATGGAATACTTTGGATTATAAACCTTTGATTGATGAACAGCTTTTAATTGTTTTTTTCCCCTCTCTGTACAGAAAGGATATGTTTTTCATTGGACAGAAAAACTTGAATTTTGCTTATAATTGTTTAGGGGAGGCTTAAGGATGGACTGATAGGCTGGCTCAATAATTTGGAGTTCAAATGACAATTGCCTGAAACTTTTTAAATCCCTAAATAGATTGGACTATAAAGACCATATACAAAAACAAAATGGATGTTCCATACTTAGCCTTAAGTAAAAAAAATCCCTAACACTTGTTGATGAATCTCAGAAAGAAACTCTTTCCATGTTTAAGTCAATACAAGAGCCAATTGCCTTAGCTCATGATGAGACTAAAAATAATGTAAAGGAGATAAAAGAACAATTTTCTAATCTAAACCTACAAATTCAGAAAATGACTGCAAAGAAGAAATAAGTAACTCAGAAAATAGGAAAATTAGAGGAAGTGGATCCAAAGATGGAGGACCTAAAGGAAGGAAGCAATAGAAAGACTCTGACAAACAAAGAATTATAAGATGTAGCAATAATACCGGAAATGGAAAAGATATCTTACTTGTCAAGATCTGAGAACACATTTGAGGATAAGGAAGAAGAACTTATTGAATGGAAGATAAAGCTGTTAGGAGAATTGTGGAAAATTGGAGAAGGAGGGAGGCTATTTAATGAATATAAATGGGTTGCGCGTTCTTCCAAAAATACTTTAATCAAGTTATCTTTCTTATTCCAAACAATTTACACAAAAATAGAGGAAGAACCTCTTGATGATTCAAATGCATTGACTTGAAAAGTTAGTTGGCAAAGGAAGAAAGTTAGAGTAAGACTGAAGAAAATAGAGATTTTGACCATTAGATGGGATATTATATTATTAAATAGATGTCTGAACATGGCTAAGAGAATAGATAATAATTAGAAATAAAAGTATTATTATAACTAGAAAGATAGGATCTGCAACTAGACTACTATATTTTGGTACAAGAAGGGAAATATGAAAATGCTAAGAGGGTCCGAATAAGGAAAGTTTTTGGTTACCCAAATATAATTTATTATGAGAAAACTATAATCGACAGAGACACTTTGAACACTGATGGGAAATCAAAATTTTAAAAAAGCAGGAAAAACAGGATATTGATTGAACAAATCGATTTTAAGTACAAATGCAATTAAGATATGTTTTGGTTAGAAAAGATATTTCAAACTGGCAATATTGATATTATGTATAATATTATAAAAATATGATAAATATGTTGATATTCAATTGTATATGTATTAACAACAATAAGAATTGTATTTGCCTAGTGTGGAAAAATGTATACCACCAGAAGAGAGGAAGCTTTGGATGGATCTAGATTGAGGAAGTTAATATGTACCACTGATTTACTAATGGACCCAGACAACACATTGTTTGTTAAGTACTTTTATGGTTGCAAAACTAGAAAAATAATAAAATATTTATAAACAAACAAATAAAATAAATAATAAAAAGAGAAAGTAAATTTTATTGTCCTATTCTTCATTCACATCCTTCATTCATATCCTTCATTTACACATTTCTAAAACCATGCTGCTAAGCACCTGTTTTGGAAACATTGGTCCTATATCACCCTCACAGTGATCATTGTTTCTACTACAATAACCAAAGGTTTCTCTCTGCTACACAAAGTCTTTTATAACACTGTCTAGCCCAGGCATGTCAAACTCACAATGTCACGTGATGTCGCACAATGTATCGTGACTTTTTCCCCATTGCCGCTAATGGGGAGGGCGCGGTTTGGTTGTGATGCACCCGGCCCGTGGGCCAGCAGTTTGACATGCCTGGTCTAGCCTATACATCTATACATCTAAGCATAAGCTCTTTTATTTGAATCAGTTGTGGTTAAATACTAATAAACCACAAGCTATGTTATCAAACATTCACCTAATCGTGAGCTCAAAATTTAAGTCCTCATCTATCAAAACTATTATGTGTGGACTAGAAAAAGTTAAACCATTCTCTTACACAGAGTGCTCCAGACATGGGTGCAAAAATTCAGATAACCACAAGAAAACTTTTTTACTGCCAATTGTTATTTAGATTTCTGTAGTTCAAAAAAGTAATCTTATTCTGTAGTCATCTTGATTCAGAATCACTCCCCCCCCCTTCCAGGCATACAGAATATTGAGAAAGAAAATTAATACAGATTCTTTCTTTCCTTCAACATAAATTAATGCATAGTGGTTTCAATTTTGATTGGTATCTCACATCTTTAGACTACCGTAATTAAAATCATTAGAATTAGCTGTGTGCTGCAAAAAACAAACATGGAATAATCTCTAAAGAGGAAATATTTGGGATCTGAAGTAAAAATGGAGATGCTAAGGGATGAATTGTTATAAAAAAAAGATGACTTATTACTAAAAAAAAGTGGCAAAAATGCATAACTTCAAGGATACCATGACCTTTTCTTTAATTCTGCAAGCCTGTTATCTGAGTGGCTTAAGTAGATTAAGTGATACTAAATGAACACAAATTTAGAAACATCACTGTTTACAAGAGAATTATGCAGATCAGTTTCCTTCCTAGAACAATCCTCATCCCTCTTTTTCTGGGACCTGTATCTGTACTATATGATGAATGAACTGTTGTGTCAAAGCTACTTCTGGTCTGTCATCTTATTTCTTTAATTTCTTACTTAGTTTTCCCACCATTTCTTGGCAGCTGAAATGCACGATGACAAGGAACTCCCTCCAGAATACCTGTGCATTGAATGAAATCTCATGCTGAATGAGGTCACAGGGCTGCACATTAAGATGAATGCCAAATAATCAGGCATATTGTGAAACACTGTTTAGCATCTGTTACCGCTGGGTATCCCCACCAGACTCAGCTGGGTAATATAGTGGTAATGAGGGCAGGATATGGGGATATTGCAGAGATGAATACAAATTATGAGTGCATAAATTTAACATTCTAATTGGCTTTTATATGGCTTGTTGTCAAAGGCAAATTTACAGCAGCTTTTCATGATTATTCAAATATTTGGTTCTCAACTTTATTCTCCTTGTGTGGCTAGAGTATACCATTCAGGAGAGAAATGAAAAACATGCCCAATGCAGCACAAAAAATTGCATGCTTACAAAGCTTCAATCAAATTTTCACTGGGGCTTCACTGTGGACCATTTCTGCCAATGAGCAGTAAAGGGCAGAAATTTTGTCACTAGATGGTAGCCTTTTATGCCTCCTGGGCAGTCATCTTGGCAGCACTTTGCAGGACTACAGGCATGTAAATCCATTGGATTGTGTTTTATTTATTAATAGAAACCTCTATCAACAAAGCATCCATTTACAAGAATACAGATATAGCACTAAACATTTAATTTATGGGAAATAAAAGTCATGATAGTTGCAATTTTTTTTGTTTGAAAATATACCCTCAATTCTGTGGTATAAAGAGAAGAAAATGAAATGGGCTTGAATACTTAATGAGAAACAATCAACATTTTATTTGTTTTTATTGAAAAAAACACAATGTTTATCACAAAACTTAAAATAAGTCTGCCTTCTGAAAAATGGGCACCTTGTGACATGCCACATTCTCTAAAGCAATTATTGTGTAAAAACACACTTGAATTCCCAAGTCTCAGATGTGCTCATTGACCCCAAAGTAGTAATTAATAGGCAACTAGTCTAAGCCATAATGACCTCATCTGTTGTGATATCATCACATAAATGATGTGAATTGTAGTTTGCATCATTGTATGATGGAGATATCAGAGAGATTAAGTGCCACGGTAGTTAGAATGCAGTATTCTACAATTCAATCTTAATGGGGCTCTAGGTTAACTCAGCCATCCACCCTTTCGAGGTCGATAAAATGAGGACCCAGATTGTTGGGGGCAAAATGAAAATAATGTTTCTACATTATAAATGTTGTGTTGTGTTGTGCTGTGTTGTGATTGTTAAAGGTTTGGGAACAACATTAGTTATGAGGTAAGACCACTGACAGCTCTCTGACAGTTCGAAGCGCACACGCAGCAGCTTGTTGACAGCTCTCAGCTGTCAAGGCTGCTGCCAGCTGATTGCGCAAGCGCGGCAGCCGGTTGACAGCTCGGAGCTGTCAGGGGCTGCCGACAGCCAATTGGTCAGAGTTCTGTGGCGGGAGAATGCACCGCAGAGATTGGTCAAGGGGTTGACAGCTTGTGTATAAAAGGGTGACTCTAACCCACTGTCAGCTGTCCGATTCTCTTCTGAATAAACAACTCTTCGCTGAAGTACCAGCTGTCTCACGTGGTCCTTAACCCGCCGCTACATTACACTGGCGACAAGGATGGGATTCATTTGCTTCACAGAGCTAAGTCACTGAGCTGAAGTCACCGAGCCAAGAAAGGAGAACCAATTCCACAAGTCCATTCGCGAAGTCACTAGCTGAAGCCACTAGGCTGTGGAAGAAGGAACCTTTCCGCCAACTCTCTCGTGAAGCAGAAATTGAACCAGGACAGCATGGCTAACCTTGGACACATCTGGGAATTCGATATCCGGCACCCTGAGGACTGGGAGTCACACTGGGGGCAGGTGGAAGGCTACCTCCTGGTAAACAAGATTACTAAAGACCAGCTTAAAGCCACGGCATTACTGTGCCTCAGTGGACCGGCAGTATATGACATCACCGTCAGACTCTGCAGCCCAGACCTGATTGCCACCGTGCTGTACGCGGACCTAACAGAGCGTCTCTGTAAACACTTCATGCCAAAGAGGTCAGAACTCTTCTGGCACCTAAACTTCACCCGATGGTACCAATTACTGGAAAAATCAGCGACCGCTTTCATCACGGGGGTACACCATGCTGCCCGCAAATGCCAGTTCCCCGACCTCGAGGACAGAATTCGAGACCAAATAATAGTGGGACTAAGAAATGAACGATTACAGCGGAAAATTGTTGCGAAGCCTACAATGGATCTAGTGGAGGTCACCATGGAAATCATGGCATACGAGGACAGCCATCAAGAAAACTCGGCCCAACCAGGCAACGGCCCAAATGGGTCAGTCCATCAGGATGTCATAAGAGACTGTGACAAGGGGAAAATGAGGTCGACGCCACCCTTCAAAAATTTGACAGGCTCCAATACCGCCACGATGGGGACCAGAGACCGAACAAACCAGGGGCCACCAGCAAAACCCCAGCTACCAGAACATGAGATCGAGATGTGCCAGCTGCGGCAGGACCCATGCCAGAGCCACCTGCCGTTTCTGCAACGCCAAGTGCCACGGGTGCGGAAAAACCGGACACATTCGCGCTGTATGTCGCAGACAGAACAGGGAGAACCTTCACGAATTAGAAGCATCCCTGCCAGTACAGACAGTTCCCATGGGCAGGGGACCCCTATCAATCCACCAGCTAAGGCCTAACGTGAGAATTAGGATCCGGTTGCAAGGGGTCCCATGCGAAATGGAGATAGACTCTGGGTCCTCAGTCTCCATTATTTCATGGGGAACCCTTCAGGAAATTTGTAGCCGTAGCAGGCGACAAATTTCCCTGCAACCCACCAAAATTCTGCTAGCCGACTTCCAAAGGGCACCGATCAAGCTAAGGGGGCAGGCCAAACTACGGGTAGAATTCAAGGGGTTCCAAGGGGAGCTAACCATCCAGGTCACTGAAGGGAAACGGGCCAGTCTGGTAGGCCTCGACTGGTTCAAGGCCTTAGGAATCAGGATAGAAGGAATCAACTCCACCCAGGCCAGAGGCCTCGAAGCCGTCTGCAAGCAATTTGCAGATGTGTTTGATGGCTCTTTAGGGAAATACACTGGTACCCCCGTAGTTTTAAAACTAAAACCTGAAGTTTTGCCAGTCAGGATCAAGGCCAGAAGAGTCCCGTTCGCTCTCAAAAGTAAAATTGAGAGCGAACTGGACCGACTGGTAAAACTTGGAGTACTAGAACCCATGGAGGGGGAAACCTGGGAAACCCCTATCATCACCCCAGTTAAGCCTAATGATGAAGTAAGGATCTGCGTGGATTATAAGGCGACCCTAAACCGCACATTGAACCCCCATGCTTACCCGGTCCCTGCAGTCAAAGACGTCCTCTCCAAAATCCGGTCTAGCACCATCTTTGCCAAGCTTGATTTGGCGCATGTGTTTTTACAGCTCCCTGTCACTAAGGAGACGGCACATGCACAAACCATAGTGGCACAGCGCGGGGCTTTTAAAGTAAACCGGCTTCAGTTTGGCATATCGGTGGCTCCGGGCATATTTCAGGAGGTTATGGAAAAAACTCTTAAGGGAATCCCTGGGGTTTGCCCCTATTTCGACGATATACTAATTGCAGGGGAATCAGAAGAAGTTTTAGCTGAGAGACTGCAGGAGGTATTAAGCAGATTCCGCACTGCAGGTCTCAAGCTAAAAAGGGAGAAATGCTCCATAGGGGTGACTTCCACAGAGTTCTTAGGATACAGAATTGATGCTCAGGGAATCCACCCCACCGATTCCAAAATATTAGCCACCTTCACTCTTTCCGCCATGATCTGAAAACCTACTTATTTGAACAGGCCGGCCTGGTCTAGGGTTGGGGTATTTTTAACTATTTATTGTTAGGGCTAAATTAATTTAATCTTACTTTTAACTTTTGCATGTAGTACTTTTATTGCCCTATACACTGCCCTGAGTCCTTCGGGAGAAGGGCGGTATAGAAATAATAATAATAATAATAATAATAATAATAATAATAATAATAATAATAATAATAATAATAATAATAATAGTAATAATAAAAAGCAGCCCCAGCTCCAAAAAACAAAACAGAATTACAAGCCTTTCTGGGGCTCCTAAATTTCTATCACACCTTCTTACCCCAAAAGGCAACCATTGCTGAACCCCTACACAGACTACTCGACAAGGGGGTCCCATGGCAGTGGACCTCACTCCATGAAAATAGTTTCAGTCAACTGAAAAAATTACTATCCAGCAACTGCACTATCACCCATTTTATAGAAAACAAGCCACTTTGTGTAGCTTGTGATGCCTCCCCATATGGGATTGGAGCAGTTCTAAGTCACTTGCAAGAGGACGGGGTACAATCACCTGTCGCTTATTATTCAAGGACACTTTCCCAAGCGGAACGCAATTATGCCCAAATTGATAAGGAAGCACGCGCGGCAGCCGGTTGACAACTCGGAGCTGTCAGGGGCTGCCGACAGCCAATTGGTCAGAGTTCTGCAGCGGGAGAATGCACCTCAGGGATTGGTCAAGGTGTTGACAGCTTGTGTATAAAATGGCGACTCTAACCCACTGTCAGCTGTCCGATTCTCCTCTGAATAAACAACTCTTCGCTGAAGTACCAGCTGTCTTGCGTGGTCCTTAACCCACCACTACATTACAATAAACCTCCCAGACAATGCTGTAAAGCACTAATGGATAGTATATAAGCCAAAATGCTATTGTTATTGCTATTCCATTCCCCTGCAGATTTCAAAATGTCTCCCATTTCTATTCTACCAACTTAAACTGTAATTCTGCAGTTCAATACAGCTACTGAGTTCTATTTTTTTTAAAATGCAATTTACAATTTGAAATTCTGGGAGTCATACATAATGTATGACTTTTCTACTGATTCCAACAAATGTTGGAATCATTACATGAGATACTGTATACTCACAAATTATTATTGCTGTAATGTTGACAAAAGCATTTAGTACATAATAGCTCTAGTCAGTTTTTTCCTGATTGCCTGAGGATTTCAGACTAGATTGGGATACATCAGGCTGAGTCTCTGCTCTATGTTTCTTCTGTCTGTCACCTGTCTTGAGATGTCCTTTGCTCTACTCCTATTCATACAAATGTGAGAACAGCCTCCCTTCAGGCTTCCTACTGTATTTACAGGTTATAGAAAGAAGGCAAGATTATCTATTCTTCTCTATTGCTTGACCTTGAATGACAAAGACTAATAATCATGTGTTTTCCCTTTTCATTTATTTATGATTGATGAGTGCATATAATTGTTAATCATTAGCCATTTTCAAATTAGTTTTAATAAATAAAAAAATCAAAACAATGAGATGTACTAAAAATGATCTAAACTATTAGTTGGTGGAAGGAAGGACTGAAAAAACCAACACAGAGGTCACAATTCCAATATAGAGAGTTTGTTACACAATTCTGTAAAATAAATCATTTGAACACACTGCATATCCTCTTTCAAAAATTACATGGAAAGCCACATGTCATTTTCCAGATGTGTAATACCTTTGGGGGCCAGAACATTGTTGAACATCACCAACTGTCTTGCTGATGGTGAACTGTTGTGACAAATGCTGTATGTACATACATACAATACATTAGCTTTATCTTTTTTGATTTGTTAGATATACTATGCTGTGATTGAAAATTCCTGTAGTTTTTACATCTGTTGTACTTACAGTAACTCATTGAAGTTTAGGTATCATGCCATGATCTATAAGAAACTTTTTTTTTCTTCAAGTAGCTGAATAGTATGTAAGTCTGCAAAAGTCCCTACTGAGTATATACTACAAGTGTTTAATGATGTGTAAAATATATTCCACTGTGAAATATTAAAAATAAATTGAAATTAGGGAAAATCTCTCCCATGATGAAATGGAGTATCTGGAGATTTTTATACATCTTGCACACATACACACACACACACACACACACACACACACACACAAATAAATAAGTTTATACACATATTATCAGAAGAATACATCAAACACACACAAACACACTCTCACACACATTGTGTGTGTGTGTCTCACACACATTTTGTGTGAACATGTGTGTTTGTGTGTGTTTGATGTATTCTTCTGATAATATGTGTATAAACTTATATTATTTATTTTTATGTGTCCTAGAAAAAAAATATTGTGGTAGATGGGGATATTGATGTGTCTAAACAGTTACCAAATTGTTTGGAAGCTGATATGATTTCTGTTTTCTTTTCTCTCTTCCTTGTCTACCTTTTAGGGCACTTATCTTTCTCAGTTTCTTTTCATATGTGATAGATTTCAATTTCCTTTATTTCCATGTGGCAGAGCCATATTCATTGAGAAACCTATGAATTATTGTTCAATACATCTGAAGGACACTAATGTGGGGAAAAGTGTTTGAGAGTTCTATTGGCTGTGGGACATTCAGATGCTTAATTATTATACAAATTATTTAGTAACTAAAAGCAACAATATATCTAATAAAAAGTGAATTAACAGGCAAATTGTTTTGGGGATGATTTCTTAGTGGTGGCAATTATTTGGGAGATGTTGATGAGAGCTGGTTATGGCTTTACAAAAATATAAATACAAATGAGATAAGAGTTTTTCCAATGAAACAAGGAGCTCTCAATCTGTATTATAATTTGTCTTTAGTGAGCAGATCAAATTCAGAGGTCAATGAGATGTGGTCAGCAACTGTTCCACAATTTACTTAGAAACCAGTTCTGGAGTTCTGCCAGCTGCATACTTAGCATGGTCACATGATTGTATTTAGGCCGCTTGGCAACCAGCTTACCTTTATGGTTGGCTGCAGCATTCCATAGGCACATGATTACAATTTGCCAGTTCATGGTCTTATTGGCCAGTTTCTGGCAAAAATGCCCATGGTAATATATAGATTTGTGACAGTGGTAAATATCTATAGCTCAGGTTCAGGATGAGGGTAGATATTTGTTCTCTGACCTTGTGGGTTGGTTTCCAAACATTTCATTACCAGGCTAGGTAACATCTTCATGGAATTTAGGGGATGTCTGTGTCAGTGTTCTTCTGTTTATAAGGCTTCTTGTCATCAGTAGGTTTTGTCATGGTGAGGACAGGGTCACTTCAGGTCAGGGTCTTTTCATGGGTCTTGTGATGGGTCTGGTGTGGGTGTGTCAAGTGAGGCTCTTGTGGGTCAGGTGTGTGTCACCAGTGAGAATCTTGTGATGGGTTTGTGATGGGGAGGTTACATCAGGTGAGGTTGATGGGGAAGTGAAGTGCTGGGGGGGGCTTGTGTGGGCTGGTGGAGGGTTGGTGTTGTCTCTGGTTGGCTATGTGGTTGATTTGAATTCTGAGGGGTTTTAGGCTGGTTATAGGTCAATGTGTTTGTTGATGGAATTGCTTGTGAATTCAAATCAATTGCACAGCAAACAGAGACAACACCAACCTTCAACCAGCCCACACAATTCCTACCCAACCAGCACTTCACCTCCCAATGACCCTCATCTGACATGCTCCCATCACAAGACCCATCAGAAAACCTTCACTTGACACACCCACACCTGACCCATCACAAGACACTGACCTAATGTGACCCTCACCTGATGTGACCTCACCATCACAAGACCTACTGACCACAGGAAGCCCTTATATTTATTTATTTATTTATTTAATGGGACTTATATGCCGCCATATCTCCCGAAGGACTCAGGGCGGCTAACAACAATAAAATACAAATAAGATACAAATATTAAGAAGAAATTAAATTATACCTAGCCCCAACTAAAACCAATAAAATGTTAAAACCATACTAAAACTCCTTATCATCAGTCCAGCTTGGCCTGTTGGAAAAGAAGGGTCTTAAAGTCACGACGGAAGGACTGGAGGTCAGGGGCCATCCGGAGCTCCAAGGGGAGCTGATTCCACAGGGCAGGTGCCCCCACAGAGAAGGCCCTCCCCCTGGGGGTTGCCAGCCGACATTGTCTGGCCGACGGCACCCTGAGGAGGCCCTCTCTGTGTGAGCGCACCGGGTGATGGGAAGTCGTTCCTGGCAGCAGACGGTCCTGCAGGTATCCCGAGCCTAAGCCATGAAGATTAAACTGAGATGCTGGTATGCAGAGCCACTCAGTCTTGGCGGGATTAAGTCGAAGCCTGTTTCTCCCCATCCAGACCCAGACTGCCTCCAGGCAACGGGACATCACGTCGAGGGCATCACTGGGTTTGTTCGGGGTAGAAAGAAAAAGCTGGGTATCATCAGCGTACTGGTGATACCCCACCCCAAAACCACGAATGAGCTTACCCAGTGGCTTCATATAGATGTTGAACAAGAGGGGAAAGAGGACCAACCCCTGAGGAACTCCACAAACAAGAGGCCTTGGGGCGGACCTCTGCCCTCCTGCCAACACCGACTGCGAACGACCCAGGAGGTAGGAGGAGAACCACTGTAAAACAGTGCCACCCACTCCCAACCCCCTGAGGCGCCGCAGTAAGATACCATGGTCGATGGTATCAAAAGCCAGACGATAGTTGTTCAAAATAGCCGGGTCTAGGACAGGCTTCTTGAGGAGGGGCCTTACCACCACCTCCTTCAAGGTGGCAGGAAAGCTACCCTCCCTCAGAGAAGCAGTTATTACTGCCTGGAACCAGCCTCGTGTCCCCTCCCTAGCTGCATACACAAGCCAGGAGGGGCACGGGTCCAATAAACACATGGTGGAACTCAGTCTCCCCATGATCTTGTCCACCTCTTCCGGGGTCACAGGATCGAATTCATCCCAGATAACATTGCCAAGACCGCTCGTCTCCCCCCCGTCAGACTTTGTCCAGTCGGAGTCCAGACTGGCCCGAATCTGAGCGATTTTATCCATCAGATGCTGACTAAACTCCTTGGCCCGCCCCTGCAGGGGTTCCTCCCTCACCTCCTGTTTAAGGAGGGAGCGAGTCACCCTAAACACCCTAAACCTTCGCAAGAAAGGATAAAAATTATTCAAAATAGCTGGATCCAAGGCAGGTTTCCTCACCACCGCCTCCTTCAAGGCGGCAGGGAAGCATCCCTCACTCAAAGAAGCATTAATCACTGCCTGGAGCCAGCCTCGTGTGACCTCCTAAGCTGCATAAACCAGCCAGGAGGGACACGGGTCCAACAAACACATGGCAGCACTTAATCTACCCATGATCCTATCCACTTCATCTGGAGTCACAGGGTCAAACTCCTCCCAAATAATGTCGGCCAGACCCATCGCTTCCCACGTGTCAGATACTGCCTAGTCGGAGTCCAGACCGGTCCGGATCTGAGCAATTTTTTATTTATTTATTTATTTTATTTATTTATTATGGGACTTATATGCCACCCTATCTCCCGAAGGACTCAGGGCGGCTAACAACAATAAAATACAGAATACAAATATTAAAAAAATTAAACTATCACAAAGCCCCAGTAAAACCAATAAAAACATTAAAAACATAATTAAAAACCCTTATCATCAGTCCAGGTCGGCCTGTTAGAAAAGGTATGTCTTGAGGTCATGATGAAAGGACTGGAGGTCTGGGGCCATCTGGAGCTCCCAGGGGAGCTGATTCCACAAGGCAGGTGCCCCCACAGAGAAGGCCCTCCCCCTGGGGGGTCACCAGCCAACATTGTCTGGCGGACGGCACCCTGAGGAGGCCCTCTCTGTGTGAGCGCACAGGGCGATGGGAAGTCGTTCCTGGAAGCAGACGGTCCTGCAAGTAACCCGGGCCTAAGCAGATGCTGAGATGCTTGGCACGTCCCTGCAAGAAGAACACTGACATCTCCTAACTCTGCTGAAGAAGTTACCTAACCTGGTAACAAAACATTCAGAAACCAACACACAAGTTCAGAGAAAAAACCTCCACCCTCATATATAGATCTGCTTGATGACTACAGCAAAAAGTCATGAAATTAGGTGGATGCCTTGACATGAATGTCATGATTTACAGTGCAATCCAGGCTCCTTTACATTTGTAAGTCAAGGATTACTTATAGCAATTCTACATTACAATACATTTGCCCCCCCTTTTGTACATTTCTCACTTTCAGCACAAAGTACCTAAGGATTTCCACAGCTGATCATACTGCTTTTTTATGATGTAAGCAGAGGATTGTATTGTAATCTGGGACAGCTGCTTCCCGTATCTTCATGTCTAAGGAGATTGCATGCTTTGGTTAGTATACATTAGTCCTAGGGAGTGTAAGCACAGGCAGCTCATTCAAAGTGACAGATCTATTTAATATGATTCACCAAGTTTTATCCTTTCAAAGTTTTCCAGCACATCATGTTCCTGCCCCTGTGCTGCTTGGGTAAATTGAATTTGTCACTGGGAGAGACAAGTTGCATGACTACTCCTGTCTTTGGATCATTACTCAAAGCCAGGGTAGACAAGCCACCACACAAACCTTACCAGAATCATAATAATTATCCAAACGAAGCATAAAACTCACATCTGTTATCTAGCTCACTGATGTCAGCTGGGTTATTTGTGGTGTAAAGGTTTGCCATTCTTCCTATCACTTAGGTCAGAAAAAGAAACTACAAGACTCCTGCCTGCCTGCCAATATCCTAAACAAATAAGTCTTGCTAAAGAGTGCTGGCACCAAGTGGCTACAATATCTAGAAGAATCCCAGGAAGTGTGCAAAATGGCACAGCCTCAATGCATTCTTTTTTCTGTAGGAAAACAAATGAAAACTTCTCCATTACTCACTTAACTGACTTCTCAAATTATTAAAAAAAAAACAACCAGTGTTGTCTTACCTCTACAGCAGGGGTCCCCAACCACCGGTCCATGGACTGGTACTGGTCTTCACAAACAAGCAAAGCCCCATCCATGGGATGCAGGAAGCATACAAAACCATGCACTTTCTGGTCTGTGGAAAAACCTTTCTCCACAGAACTGGTCTCTGGTGCCCAAAAGGTTGAGGACGTCTGCTCTACAGAAACCAAGTACCAATATCCAAAACACTAATGTTCTCAGATATACAAAGAGACCATGTAAGACTTGAGAAGTATTTTGCAAACAACACATCATCAGGCTTTACACAATAGAGTTCCTTCTGAACAGAGGCTGGCAGTGCAGCACCCCAAGATGAAACGGCTGTGAAGAACAGCTACTTGTGACTAGAGAGAAGGGTCATGCCTGCAAAAGCAGGTACTGTAGTAGCTAACTGGAGTAGAGGCATTGTCTGCAGAAGAAGGAAGCATTGCAGACAGATTGAATAGCACTGGCTGCAATTCAAAACCAGAACTTTTGACATGGAATAAAAAGAGAAAGTAAGCACTGTCATTGCAGTATGGATTCATATTCTCAGTTAGTGGAGAATTTCATGTCAGAACAAGCAGGACCTGCAGATCAGTACAAAGAAAGCTTGCATGACCCAAATGGAAGAAATTACATGATACAGAGCAGCATTAAAAACATCTAAAACAGATTTCTGTTTCTCAGATGTAATAGTATAAAGGTCTCTTTGAAATGTTATTGGCACACTTCTTCAAGGAATGCTTCATGATTTCAACAAGCAGCCTTGGCAAACCTCTTTGGAGATTTCACAGTATGAACACCACCTCTGAACATGCTCTTCTCCAAAGGTCAGATTATACATCATGTTAATCATACAGTTTCTATTTCAAGTATAGAATTTTTCTTTCACAAACAGCCAGTGCAAGAAGGAGAAATGATTTGATTCAAGACACCACCATGGGTTAGACTGGAAAGGTTTTAAACCCTCCATTTTGTTGGAATTCTATTTAATATGAGGGTAAAGGTAAAGGTTCCCCCGCACATACGTGCTAGTCATTTCTGACTCTAGGGGCCGGTGCTCATCTCTGTTTCAAAGCCGAAGAGCCAGTGCTTGTCCAAGGATGTCTCCATGGTCATGTGGCTGGCATGACTGGACGCCAAAGGCGCACAGAATGTTGTTACCTTACCACTGTAGTGGTCCCTATTTTTCTACTTGCATTTTTAGGTGCTTTCGAACTGCTAGGTTGGCAGAAGCTGGGACGTAACAGGCGCTCACTCTGTTACACAGCACTCGGGATTCGACCCGCCAAACTGCCGACCATCAGATCAACAAGCTCAGCATCCTAACCCACTGAGCCACCGCGTCCCTTTTAATATGAGCGTATCCATCTGCTATTAGAAGTCATGGGGGAATGACTGCTGAATTCAGCTGGAATTATTTTATCTTATGTATAATAGAGGAATGTGGCAGAAGTAAAATTGCCATCTAACCAGAGGAGGGAAAAATACCACCTCTTAATAATAACATTGTATCTTCAAGTCACTCTTGTCTTCTGGTGACTATCTGAACAGGTAGTTGCAGTTTTATTGGCAACATTTTAAGAAGTGCTTTATTGTTCCCTTTTCCCTAAGATGAAGAGAGTAATACATCCAATGTCACCCAGTGGACTTTGTGCCTAAGGCAAAATGAGAACTCAATCTCCCAGTTTTTAGTTTGGTGCTTTTAATCTCTACACCAGACTGGCTATCTCTTCCATAATCTACCAGAGCTGCAATCTAGTTCTGACGTCACTTAAAAGGAAAGGATAGGTTTTCTGAGCTTATATAACAAATATATACTGCTCAAAAAAATAAAGGGAACACAAAATAAGACATCCTACTATTAAATACAGTACATTGTGTTGTTTAAGTGTTCCCTTTATTTTTTTGAGCAGTATATTTTGAATGGCAAAATAGAAGGCGTGGTAGGACAGTAAAAGAATAAGCAAGAGAATTGAGGAACACAGTTATCAATTGATCTGTAAACATGTCTTTATTATGGAGTTGGCATTTGGGGCTATCATCAGCAACCTTTTTCAAGGAGAAGAAGAAGAGAACTGGATTTTTATCCTTATAAAGTAAACATGAAACTAGTGCTGCTGAAATGGTAGATTCACAGGAATGGAGGAAAGTGATAAACATATTTGTTTGCATATACAGCTTTCTTCTCTGGGGCACTCTTATTTGCAAATAAAAGTTGTTCTTATGACAATATTGGGCTATCCCATGTTAGCAACTCCAGCTGCTTCACAGTGCTCCAGATTGTAGCCTGTGGTTTTGAAGGCTACAAACTAGAGACTCTCAAGGTGGATTTTTAATGAGCCATGAGGCTGTTTTTCTCTCACACACTCTATCCTTGGAAGGCTTATTTTCAAATGAAAGAACTTTCACATCTGATTGTTATTTGCCTTCTAGCCTAACTGAAGAAGAACACAAATTTTGATTAACACTGCTTAATTGGTCCAGTTTCCCTTTCTGGGTAATTTGCTACTGACATAGATATATTAACTTTATGTCTATAAAAATAGCAACCTGCATAAAAATGTCAGCAGTACAGTACTTCATTTCTGAAGGCTATTTACATTAAAAGTTGTTCTACTTTAAAGAAACACTTAAGCAGTTGAAGACTGTGCAGAAAGCATGAAAGAAAAACTTGGAATTCCGTCTGTTATTCAGCATACCATCTAATGGCCAATCTGATAGTTCTGTGGTATTCGACCTAGCAATAAAATGCAGTTGCCTAGAAAAAAGGTAATAGATTTTCCACTTTTTTCCAGATGCTATTTGACAGCCTTTTCAAAAGCGGCATTCAGCAAATAGGTTGGGCTAGAGCATCCCAACCTAGTGCAACAATAGTACTGCTGATTAGAGGAATGGCATATGGTAATTTGATATATTTATAAGCTCCCTTTACAAGAGATAAGGATGATAAAAGGAGAAAGTGTTTTGGACTGTGTTGCTCATACTGAACAGTCCAAATGTCTTACTTCCTCAATACACAGATTCAGATCTGTGCAGAACTGCACAAATTGTTTTACATACAGCCCTCAATATTCAAATAAATAGGGTTATTTGTTTGTTTGTTTGTTTTTCTTAGATGCCCATCTTTCCACAAGAGAACTCTTAGCTCCCTATTGAGAGCTATTCTAACCATTCATTCATTAATATTTAGCAGCTGTCATGGCAAAGAACGTATGCTTTCTCATGACTTTTTAAATGTATTTTAATTGGGTTTTTTTTGTAGGTTATTTATACAAGGTTTGTTGTTGCCCTATGTCCCACATTTATTTTTTCCACACTTTTTTAACAAAACCTTCTTAAAGAAATAGTGAGGCGCAAACATTTCTTCAGTGAAGATGAATCCTTCCTCCCATGAAAGGTCCATCACATACACTTACCAGTGTTGTTAATCATACTGGGAATCTGGATTGCTGCACTGTTTTATGTCGCAGGGACAACAGATGTTAAGAATAGAGATCCCCTATACTAACTTGAGGGGGAAAATATGGCAAATCTAGGAGAAATAGGAAAGTTTAACCAAAGTAACTCACTTTAAAAACAAAAATGGCCAGAAAGAAGATATGTCATTTGTAGTTCTGTCTGCAAGAGAGTTGCTGATTATCTGCTGATATTTGCTATCTATATATGAATTTGAAAGTACTGTACAAATATATTATTATTTACTGTTGTTCCCTAAGAATCTTTTCAGAGGTAATAAATATGTGGTGCAGCCAAACACCTTCTGCTCAGCCAGTTCCATCCCAGTTTGGTAAGAATCATAATGTGTGAGCCTTTTGCTGACATAGTTGTACCATCCCTGACCCACTCTTAGTAATTCCAGTTAGTTATTAATACATTTATAAACAGCATCACGGAGATGGACTGCTGTTTGGAAAATAGAAAATAATTTTAAAAATACTACAGTTTCAGAAATGCTTATAAATGTATTTACATCTATAATTTATGTTGACTTTAAAGATCACATTTTCCATTATAACCCCCTCCCCCCATCTAAGTTAAATATCTAATTTTCCTTAATGGTGGCTCTTGTTTTAAATGTAGCCTGGTTCCAGCCCTTCCTGGTACATAATCTCAAGATACTCAAATAATATTCAAGTCAGCTTTGGGAGAGGTGAGGTTAGAGAGTATAGAGTGAAACTTATATCTGAACACTATCCCTTGTGTACTTGTATTTATTTATTTATTTATTTATTTATTTATTTATTTATTTATTTTTATATACCGCCCTATTCCCGAAGGACTCAGGGCGGTTTACAGGGCAACATTTAAAAGACAATATAAAAGTTGAAATAGAAATAGAATTAAAATGAATTAAATTAATTAATAGCCCAACAAATTAAAACAAAGTTTAAAAACTTAAAACCCCTCAATCCAGTCCAGATCAATCAAAGAACCAGGTTTTCAGGTCCCGGCGAAACGAACAAAGGTCGGGGGCGGTCCGGAGTTCCACAGGCAGATCATTCCATAGGGCAGGTGCGCCCACAGAGAATGCCCTCCCTCTGCGGATCACCTGCTGGCACTCCCTGACCGGTGGCACTCTAAGGAGGCCCTCCCTATGGGAGCGCACAGGACGATGGGAAGTTGATGCTGGCAGCAGGTGCTCCCTAAGATAATCCGGGCCCATGGCATTTAGGGCTTTATAGGTCATCACCAGCACCTTGAATCTCACCTGGAGGGCAACTGGAAGCCAATGGCAACACTGTCTCTGAATAAAGACTGAAGTCTGGAAATATCTAGGCAACCAAGTGTTTGCTGCCAAGGGATCCATTTTGTCAGATTTGAGCTAGAAACATTGAGTAAGATATTTCTATACTGTGACAATTTACAGCTATTCTGTCGCTATTTACATTTTATGATCTCTGATCTCAAGCTGCTTCTGATGTGGATTTTCCCTACATGAGTTCAATGATTGCGTAGTTTAGCTAACAGACCAATATCGTCTAATTGTCTGTTCAGGGTCTCAACTTTACTTGTGTATTTTTGAGATGCTATCTGTGATTTCTGTAGGTCTCTATTTTTATCTTCTGTACCATGGATTGTTTTGCATGTGAATTCTTAAATGTAAAAAGGAGCTTCTACCTCTTTCCTTTTTGTGACAACTGCTGGGTTGTTAGTTGTTTCAGTGCTTTGCTCAATGTATGTATCACCATCTTTCCTCACTAACGACGATGAATATAGGTTTGAACCCAGAATCCCTACACAGTCTGATCAAGAGGGAAGCAAGGCAGGTGTTGCCTAGGTGGGAAAATACAGCTTTCTGGGGGATTGCCAGAAAAAATTGTCCTTGGCTGATCAGCCCAGCTGGAAATAAAAGAATAAGAAGAAGAGAAAAAAGAAGGATGCCCACCCATCCCATTTTGCAGCAGCCACTCATAATTACACCGATAGTAGGCAAGCCAATTGGGTGGCAATTATTGAGTAGCCCAAGTATCAGTGCTAAGTATGTTTTTCAAAACACAGGCTAGTTTGTCCAAAGCAAGTAATCTGGTCAGTCAAGTTAAGGGATATCAGCATTTATAAGGAAACAGAATTATAAGAATGGGTTCTGGTAAAACATAGTGAGTGGGGAGTGGGGAGCCTAATAGGTAGCTTTGAGGGCAAGGAGTGCAGTGGAATAAGAGGATTTATGGGTAGAATAGAATAGAATAGAATAGAATAGAATAGAATAGAATAGAATAGAATATCTTTATTGTCATTGTGTAACTCAGAATGAAATTCAGTGCACAGTGCACACAAGTAAAACCACAAATACAATCATACATTATATACACACATCCTACAAAAATCCCAACCAAGCATAATGCAAGGACAAGGGTAATTGTCTATGAAGATTCTTAGTCAACCGGGTCATGGTTGTCCCAAACATGATTTTTGAAAAGGTAACTGGACTTTCTCTGGGTTTTTTTCTTGAAGATGATTCACTTTCATCCAAGAACTGCAGATGCTTCTTGGATAAGAAGTGATATGTCTTCAAGAAAAAAAAACAAAGGAAGTCCAGTTGTATTTTGAAAAAGCAACTTTGGGACAAGGACAAGAGTAGTGAGAGGAAAACATGTTGGGAAGGGGAAAATATATACCCTGACTAGAAGAAAGAAAGGAGGAACAGCATTGGCTGATGATGTGGTGGTTTTTTTTTTCAATTTTGACCTGTTTCCCACCTCCTCTGTGATTCTGCAAAAGTAGACTGTATTTTCTCTTGGATAAGATGGCGGCGCCTGGAATGGCTGCGGCTGCATTGGCTCTTGAAGGCAAATAGTTTTGGGAGGGATAGTAAGGGCTATAGGCCACATGATCAGGAAGATTTTAATGTGTTTGAGCAACATGGTGGAACTAAGGTAACATACGACATACGACCGACAATCTTTGCTGGCCTGGCGAGTTTCTAGTTGTTTTGGAACTGTTGGTGAGACCGTTAAAAGTCATTGGCGCTGTTTGAATTTGTTCTACCAGCAGCAAGATCTGACTGCTGGCCCAGTGATGGATTCTATTGCAAATCAGGGCTGTTTCCAGAGGAGGCAGAGGAGGAGAGGACCTGGAGCTTATGGAGCGAAGGTAGTGGATGAGACTGTCGGCAGGCCCAGAGGAAGAGAGAGAGACTTTTGGAGGAGTTGGTGGCGGCGGCAGCGTGCTCCAGGGGCGAAAAGAAGCAAGGCCTCTTTAAGGAAAAGGTGGAAGAGTCAGGATCAGAAAAAGGAAAGAAGGCGAGGTTGTCAATATACAAGCGAATTTGAGGGCTAATCCACATGGAGCCCCATTTCCATCTGTCCTGTTTGCCATTGTTCACTTCCTAGAGACTAAAATGGACAATGTGAAATTTGAGCGGGCCATGAACAAGAAGTATATATCGGAGGTGGTGACCCTTTGAGAGCTGTATGCAATGAAATTTCATTTTGATGTATGCCGATTGGTGTACATTCAAAGTGACAATAAAGTTATCATTATCATTATCATATACTGTCCCTCACACACACACCCCATTAATTTTTTCTCCTTTTTTAAACAATTACCACACCTTTGTCCCTGATTCTGCAACTAAACTATTTTGCTAAGCAAGGGGCCAGGTTCAAGCCATATATTCTCAGTAGATTCTCATCCAACAGAGTGTTGTGTCTCAGCCCCTCTGCTGTCCAGAACATGCTTTGAAAAATGATTTTATTGTTTAAATGATGCTTCTGATTTTGCTGTAGGGATGATCCCTCTCCAGCAGGGTGGAGATTTTCATAAAGAGTTCTGCTTTGAACCTTTTACTCTATCTCAAAGGCTCACACAGCATTAAATAAGATGGACAAAAATGCCCAATGTCCCTGTGAAAGCATAAATCATTTGTTTGCTTCAGCTCTCCTACATCTGTCTATGACTGGAAAGCTTTGTCTCCACCCCTCCCGTCAATACCACTTCAATCTGTGATATTCTCTGAGCCAGAAAATGCACTTCTCACTTCAAGAAGCAAATCCACATACTTCAGCAGCAAAATGCATATGTGTGGGCTCAGGCAGATGCCTTCCACAGAGATCCATAATTAATTCTCCCCCACTTCTTGGGAGAACCATAACTAGTTCTACAGGGAGGAGGATTTCATAGCTTTGCCACAAGAGGAGCCCAAATGGATATTAAGACCACCTACATCACCTGACTCTTATAACTGCTATAAAGCTGTACAGGATATAAGGCTGGGTTACTTCGGAGACTATCTGTCTGCCATAGTGTCTGCCCTACCAATTCAATCTAGCAGGGCTAGCATGCTCCAAGTTCCATCAATTAAACAATGCCACACATCAGGGCCCCAAAAGTGCACCTTCTCCGTAGCAGTTCCTGGCCTCTGGAATGAGGTTCTCCTTGATATTTGAATGGCTCCCACCTAGATATTTCAAAGGGCCTTAAAGATTAGGCTCTTCACCCGAGCTTTTGAAGAAGATGCTGAACGTTGCCTGTATTCAGACTCAAGGTTTTAATTTTATATATTGAAAACCCCAAGGCACAAATGTTTCAAGGAATATGGTCCCATTCTACTTTACACACTAATAGCAAGGATGGAAATATCACTTAGAAAAGAGTTGCTAAATCATCTGAGATTCCCCCTTTGCTTGATGTCATAGTAAGCAACTGATGAAATATTAAGTTGAGTAATTGGAAATGTAAAGCTGTGGTGGAATTACCTTAAAGTATTTGTTAAAACCTGTTGCCTGATTGGTGAACTGTTCACATTTGTCCTATTACTTTATTTAAGATTTTAGTTTGCTAATGAAGTGTTGTCATCTATCTATAACTCATGGCTGCCTTCCTGTGAGAAGGGTGATATATGTCTTCCCTCTTCTAAACTTTTTGCTAACATATCTTGTTTTTCAAGCCTAATGACATGCCAATGACAAGAAGACTGTAATTAGCTGATGTTTAGAACATCTTTGGGAAATACTAGATACTTCCCTAAAAATAACTAAAGAAAACTAAATTTCTTCTCCTCCTCCTCTCTGAACTGAAACAAGTTTGGTACAGAATACTGTTCAATATCCATGGAATGCAAAAAAAAATGGAATGTGGTAGAAAGAGGAAAAAAACTCTTTCTTTGAGGATGCACATATTGCTACAACTTGTTTCAGGTCCTCAATTGTTATACCCTCTTTCTGACTCATCAGTCTATTATATGTAAAAGGATGTTCTATCTACATGAAGGGTTAATGCTCATCTCACCAACTGGCCTTTGCCAAAGTATTCTTCTATTGTCTGTATATCTACTACCTACAATTGCTAACAAAAGTAAACTGCTAATTTATATGTATCTATGCAAATTTTCAAATAAAGCATTTATGTAAATGCTATGCAAGCAAGATTAAATAACAGCCAATCAAAATGAATCCAATTAAAAATATTTTTCACAAAATTTATACCTCAGCCAGTATTCCGAAATCAGTGGCTCTCCTTCAATGAATTTTCTCCTGTTCCAACCTCTGCTTTCATTTAGCTAATTACTATTATCTATCAATCATCACTATAACCAATAATTATATTGGAAATACAGTGTACATTAACATTAAAAAGATACTCAAGGTAGCAAATAATCCTTAAAATTCTACATCTAATTACTATAAAATTCAAAACTATATTATAAGCATGCTGAAAGTATGATAAAAAATGGTTGAGGACTTCATTTCTTTAATATTAAAAACCCCCAGAAGATTTCCATTTGCTGCTTTGATTTTTAAAAATCTGAGGCTATTCCTTCAAATTATACAACAATAAGGTTGAATTTTTCAGTCAAACTAAAGTTAAGCCAACTCTACTAATGAAAGTAAATGAAATTCAATGTAGACAAAAGTAATGTTTTATACTTAAGCAAGAAAAACCAAATGTACAAGAACAAATTAGGTGAAACTTGACTCAATAGCAGTGATCTTGGTGTTCTAGTGAACAATCACTTAAATAATGAGCCAGCAGTGTGTTGCAGCCACCCAAAAAAAACCCCCACAACAGTGGAATCCTAGGCTGTATTAACAGTGGGATAGAACCAAGATCATGACAAGTGTTATTACTGCTTTATAAGGGCTCGGTAGGACCACACTTGGAATACTGCATCCAGTTTGGTCACCATAATGTATATAAAAAATGTTGAGACTTAGAAAGAATGCAGAGAAGAGTAACAAAGATAATTAGGGGACTGGAGGCTAAAACATATGAAGAATCATCACAGGAATTGGGTAGACTAATAAAAAGAAGGCCCAGAGGCAACATGATAGCAGTGTTCCAATATTTGAGGGGCTGTCACAAAGAACAGGGGGTCAACCTATTTTCTAAAGCATGAGAAGGCAAGACAAGAATCAATGGTTGAAAAGTAACCAAGGAGAGAAGCAACCTAAGAGAAAGTAGAAATGTCTTGAGGGTTAGAACAAGTAATCCGTGGAACAACTGGCTTCCAGAAGTTGTGGGTGCTCCATCACTGGAGGCTTTTTAAAGAGATTGGACAGCCATTTGTCTGAAATGGTATAGGTTCTCCTGCTTGAGCAGAGAGCTGAACTAGAAGACCACCAAGGTTCCTTCCAGTTCTGTATTCTGTTAAAGTCCTCACCAATTGTAAGACTACTGTGTATGATTATGACTACAGTATACTGTTAGCGCTGATGGGCAAGAATCACCAAAAAAAAATATGAACATTGGAAAAGCCTGTTTGTTAGGATGGAAGTGTTGAATCCCATGCCCTGAAAATATCATTTTATTTTTACACTCTTCAGTGCTAAGGCTAACATTATATAAAAAACATTTTATGCCTAATGAACTAATCCAATTCTGATGCTAAATGGTAAGCTAATTATCCACTATTTTCACATCACATGATAGTCAGAATATATTTTGTTGATCATCATCCATTTATCTAGAATCACAACCACTTTGAGAGTGAATAGGTAATCCACATCTGCTGATTTTAAAGCTATTTTTCCCCATTTTTTCATGTCTATATCTCATATTCAGTATATCTAGAGGATAAAAAGAGACAGGAGCAAAGGATACAGTTTTGCTGAATCCTCCAATCGCTTGTCTATGATTACAGTCCAAAAGGAAGATTTTAAATTCATATCCCATTTGCATTTAGAAGACACACTTGACAGGGATGTAGATGAATAAACCTAATAAATTCTAATTAAGTTCTTTAACTACAATTGAACAGTCCAAATTTGAACATGATAAGCTTAATTACAATCTACTTTAGAATTTAACTATTTCTCTCTTTCATAGGACTAGAACAAACAGTAACATTTTTCTTAAATATTTTCACTCCTGGCTGATTAATTTAAATTTCTTTTACACCAAGTAAAATTGTTTGTTTTTGAGTGCGATGTTGTTATATTAAATAAACAGTAATAAAAATGCTAATGCCATAGTAATGGAAAAAAAAATAAATACTGAATTCAACTTCAGTATTACTCAAATAATGATAGATGATATAATATGAATTAACAAATGAACAGTCCATATACAATATGAAACTAAAGGTTAGGGGAAATAATACATAACTAAGTAAATAAATTTCTTAAAAATTGCAACTTTCTCTCTAATTATTCTCTGATTTGGCTTAACATATATGAAAAATTGCTTTGTTTTGTTTAAATTGTATTTAAAGTATATCAAAAGAGATTATCTTCATGTTTTTCAAACATACTGATACTAGATTTCAAAAACAGAACATTTGAGTTTGTTACTTCAAAGATTGCATAAGTAATTAAAATCACCTTCCACCAGCTTCATATGAATTTATGTCAGAGGTGTAGGATCTGCAATTAATTCTCCCAAGACCTTTAAGAAATCTTCAAGAGTAGCAATTCCATTACAGCTCTCCCCACCATGAAATTTATTGGAAAAGTGTAAATTGAATAAGCATCTGATAACTTCAAGCTCGGCTAGAAGTGACCTAAAAGTTATTTCAATAGAGCTAAATTGATCCAAAGTAATAGTATGCTTCTTCCTTCTGCATGTTGCCTTCCCAGTTAAGATTAATAGAACCCATAACACCCCTGGCAATACCAGACAAAACAAAAGAAGCAGCACCTGGACAGAACATTCATCCAGGTACATGCAAATGTTCTGTAGTCTTTAAAAAGGGAGAAGAAGGAGGATCCAGGAAATATGGACCTGTTGCTAAAAGTGAAATGATTACTTCCCAACATTTTTACATTATAGTTTCAACGTATTACAGTATGTCTACTTATAGATCAGTTGTCTTTTTTACATCCTCTGACACTGTTGAAACATTTTCAATCTGTAATCAACAACTATTCTAATATCTTTTCCATTCCATTCAATACTTGTGTCTTTGATTTATTGCTTTGTAGTTGCCACTATTAAGATTTCATACTGTTATTTTCAGTCCCTCTCTTTAACATGATTGTTTTTATTCTTATTTCTGTCTTTTAGAATGTTGGCTATCCCACACAATTTGGTGTATTGTTCCCACCTCATTATACAAGTGATTAATAAAAAACATTGAGGAGTAGAGTTCTGGGGATCAATTTTGGTTGGTGAGCAACTGTTGAAGAAATTCTCTGCATACAATTTCCAGGCAGTTATGAATCCACTTGATTGTCATGCAACCAAATTCACACTTGGTAATCAGAATATTGTTTTTGTGTCCTGTGGAATAAACAGTATGATCCTCTGACAGGAAGTAATGAGTTCCAGACCATTTCAATTCACTGATGCCTGTCAATGTCATTTCATCTTTCATTATGTTCAGTTTTCCCATAATTCCTATGTTTGGTAGTCCCACTCTATGTCTTTACAACTTTGGCAATATAAGCAACTAACAAAGTTGTAAACCTATTTTAATCTATCTGTAACTGAAACACCATTAGTGTTTCCTTTTCATTGCTTAACCAGTAGGTTTATATATACACAGTATATATACACAGTATATATATATACACTGCCTAACGTGCAAGCAGCCCAGGTTCGAATCTCAGAAGGGTATGACTGACTGATGAGGACTAATGAGTCCGAAATGCATATCAGCCTCCCTAAATTCTTTGTTAGTAATATATATATATATATATATATATATATATATATATATATATATATATATATATATATAATTTAGATTTATATACCGCCCTTTCCCGAAGGACTCAGGGCGGTTTATAGGGCATTTAAAAAACAGTCAATACAAACGTTAAAACAAATTAAAAGAGATTAAATAGAACCCTGAGAGAATTTATATATATATATGTATATATATATATATATATATATATATATATATATATATATATATATATATATATATATATATATATGTAGATCTAGAGTCTCGGGTTTCTTCCCGCGTTCCTTTCATCTTCAGAAAGTTGTGGCGACGTTTCGACGAAATCCCTTCCGTCATCATCAGGCCGGAGTGTTCCTCCTGCTGCTTCCAGGAGCAATGCGTGGTCTGGCAGTTCCTTTCCTTCCAACTGCCGGTGGGGCTGTGTTCTGACTGGGTGGAGGCGTGGCTGCTTTCTGATTGGGTGGGGGTGTCCTCCGACTGGGTGGAGGCGTGGTTGTCTTCTGATTGAGTGGAGGCGTGGCTGTCTTCTGATTGGGTGGATGCGTGGTTGTCTTCTGATTGGTTGGAGGCGTGGCTGTCTTCTGATTGGGTGGGGTGTGTTCTGAATGGGTGGATTTTTTTGTTGTGTTGTAATATCCTGAGTGTTGTGATTTGGTGTCCTGAGGAGTGGGCTGCGCAGTGGCCTCCCTATATATATGTCTCAAATGCTTGTTAACTATTTTTTAGATCACCTTGCTAGGCCCCAAACATGGGACAAATCTTTATTTCCTGTGTCAGCCTAACCTGAAGGCCATCGACAGGCAGTAGTCACACCGGTGACAGCTCATATTTGTGTAAATTTTTAAATTGCTAACAAAGAACCTGTGCAATCAGCCCAGGTTCGAATCTCAGAAGGGTATGGCTGACTGATGAAAACTAATAAGTTTGAAATGCATATCAGTCTCCCTTAATTCTTTGTTAGCAATTTAAAAATTTATCTATCTATCTATCTATCTATCTATCTATCTATCTATCTATCTATCTATCTATCTATATTCTCTCTCTCTCTCTCTCTCTCTCTCTCTGTGTGTGTGTGTGTGTGTGTGTGTGTATGTATGTATGTATGTATGTATGTATGTATGTATGTATGTATATAATCATTTTTCTTCCAGGCCAGTTTCCAGGCCAGACTCACAAATATTGTAAATAAATCTTTTAAAAAAATATTATTTATTTAGCACTAAATAGCAGTAAGCTATTAAACAAAGGGCAGTAATAAAAATATGTTCAGCCCTTTTTAAAGCATTTTAACAAACTTGTTACAAGGGAATTTTTTTTAAAAAATAAAGTTGAATATAGTAGTAAAATTAAGGGCATGATAGCTAGGAGGAAAAAACTCTGTGTGACTTCCTTCCCATGATGCCCTAAACACTTGCTTATTTTGCTTATTAGTTAATCCAGGACATCAGCTTTGGATCAAGTAGGACCCATGTTAACTATTAGTCCAGCAGTCTAGTATATATAGAGATACTCTATGAAGGTATATAAAGATTATAAAACAAGGCTATTCCAAAATATCAGCTGATTTTAGAATGCCTATTATGTGGAATTCAAAATTAAGAAGAGAATTCAGTCTCTTCTTCAAACTTCCAGTGTTGGAGCATTCACAACTTCTGGAGGCAGGTTGTTCCACTTATTAATTGTTCGAAACATCAGGAAATTTCTTCTTAGTTCTAGGTTGCTTCTCTCTTTGATTAGTTTCCATCCATTGCTTCTTGTACTGCCTTCAGGTGCTTTGGAGAATACCTTGACTCCCTCTTTTTTGTGGCAACCCCTGAGATATTGGAACACTGCTATCATGTCACCCCTCATCCTTCTCTTCATTAAACTAGACATACCCAATTACAGCAACCATTCTTTATATGTTTTAGCCTCCAGTCCCCTAATCATCTTTGTTGCTCTTCTCTGTGCTCTTTCTAGAGTCTCAACATCTTTTTTACATCATGGTGACCAAAACTGGATGCAATATTCCAAGAGTGGCCTTACCAAGGCATTATCAAGTGGTATTAACATTTCACATGATCTTGATTCTATCCCTCTGTTAATGCAGCCTAGCACTGTGTTTGGTTTTGTTTTCAGATTTTTTGGCATCTGCAGCACACTGCTGGCTCATATTAATAATAATAATAATAATAATAATAATAATAATAATAATAATAATAATAATAATAATAATAATAATAATAATATAGTTGGAAAGGACCTTGGAGGTCATCGAGTCCAACCCCCTGCTCAGGCAGGAAACCTTATACCATTTCAGGCAAATGGCTGTCCAGTCTCTTCTTAAAAACCTCCAGTATTGGAGCATTCACCACCTCTGGAGGCAGGTTGTTCCACTGGTTAATTGTTCTAACTGTCAGGACGTTTGTCCTTAGTTCTAGGTTGCTTCTCTCCTTGACTAGTTTCCATCCATTGCTTCTTGTCCTGCTTTCAGGTGCTTTGGAGAATAGCTTGACTCCCGCTTCTTTGTAGCAGCTCCTGAGATATTGGAACACTGCTATCATGTCACCCCTCACTCTTCTCTTCATTAAACTACACATACCCAATTCCAGCAACCGTTCCCTATATGTTTTAGCCTCCAGCCCCCTAATCATCTTTGTTGCTCTTCTCTGTACCCTTTCTAGAGTCTCAACATCTTTTTTACATCATGGTGACCAAAACTGGATGCAGTATTCTAGGTGTGGCCTTACCAAAGCATTGTAAAGTGGTATTAGTACATTACTTGATCTTTATTCTATCCCTCTGTTAATGCAGCCTAGCACTGTGTTGGCTTTTTTGGCACCTGCAGCACACTGCTGGCTCATATTGAAGTGATTGTCTACTAAGACTGGGGCATCCCACTACACACTTTCCTACATGTAGATACAGTTCCATTGAGGAGCACACATTGAGTACAATTGATCAGCCAGCTACAAATCCATTTGGTGGTGATGCTGTCTAACCCATATTTTTCTATCTTATCAAGTAGTAGGTTGTGGTCTACTTTATCAAATGCCTTACTGAAGTTCAAGTAAATTATATCCACAGCATTCCTCTGGCCCACTAATTTTGTCACCTGGTCAAAGAATGCAATAAGATTTGTCTGGCCTGATATGTTTTTGAAAAACCCATATTGGTTTTTGGTAATGACTTTGTTTGCCTCTAGGTGTTTGTTGATTCATTGATTGATCTAACTTGTAGACATTTTCTTTATTAATAATCCCTTGCTGTCAAGTCAATAGTTGGGTGATACAAAACAAACATAATATTGGAAAATTTCATCCTTGAACTTTGAAAGCTCCATTAGCAATAGTAGATATACATCATCCTCTAAGTAAAGATTGTAGAATAGCTATTTAGAGTGATAGAGATGCTCAGTAGTCCCACATTGACCTTTGAAAATAATTACAATGCTGATTGCATTTTGTGCATTCTAGCATCAGAATCTTTATGAGTATCTCTGATTTTTCAGGAAATGAAAGTCCTATAAAGTTATGTGCATAGAAAACAAACACATAAAGGAATTTTTTTTATGAAAGATGGAATTAAAGGGTCTTCAGCACAAGAAGCATACTGTAAAACACAAACAACAGATAGGGAGAAATGATTAACATATCAAGACATATTCATACAGGAACATAAAGAATTTAAGATGAAATCAAGAGAAAATATGACAACAGAAGGACATAATTTTCAATGATTTTTATATGCTTAATTAAGAGAAAGGTTTAATATGGAGGAAAAGGCACCTGAAATAAAAAAACAACAACTACAGATTGCAATTGAATTATGTACAAATGATGAATATGTGATAGCAAAAAAGTATAAATTTGTTAATATTTGAAATAGAAGACGAACAGGTGAAAAACTGCATGACAAAAAGGGCTATTAATTGCAGAATCTAAAATGCATATGGACATTTGGGAAAGACTGTGGGTGGCCGGTATCTAATTTACAATGTGCCAAAATTTAAGATAAAACTTTTAGCAAATGATGTATTCCTGGTATATGAGACCAAATAAATCATACAAAATGTACAAAGGTATTTACAACCAGTGTCAGAAATGCATAAACAGGAGAAGACATTTTACCAGGGAGGTGAGTGAAAGGGTTATAGCGACAGGAGGGTGCTGAGAGCTATATGGATAGAGTGCCTAGAGGAATCTCCCCTTATCCCTGGTATATGTTGGAGTTGGGATATGATAAGAGCGGAAGCTGTTCTGTTAAAAGTGATTAACAAACAAATGATTAATAAACAAATTTAAAAAAAACACACATAAACTAATTCCCAGCACAGCAAAATAATAATAATAATAATAATAATAATAATAATAATAATGATGATGATGATGATGATGATGATGATGATGATGATGATGATGATGATGATGATAAAAACTTCCCCTAGCATTTGCAAAAGTTTGATCACTGAAAGTGAACTATAAGAAACTATTTGGAAGAGAGAAATGAGTCCAAAGCAGCTTGTCATCTGGGAATGAAGATATGAAAGACAGGAGTAGTTGCTCTTCTACTTATGACAGTGGAACATTTCTAAAATCCAGTGTGAACTCATAATCTAATACTTTAAATGCTGCCAATAAGAGCATAAATGTGCCAGGGCAAAAGAAAATTCTACCAGACACATTTCAACATTTGAATGTCAGCATATTGTACCACCAGACAATTTAATCATAGCTAAAAAGCACAACAGCACTTAGAGTGCCAGCTGAGAGGTATTTAAAGGGCAAGGACCAGACAGTTGAAATGACAAATAAACAAAGGAAAATAGTCAAAACAAAAGACTTAGCCTTCAGAATTACTTGCCTGATGTATGCCCAAATTTATGTATTTATTCAGAGAATAAGAATTCCACATACACAGTTTTGTTTGATTATCTAGTCTCCATTTTTAATGACTCAGTCTAGCCAGGGCAGTTCACTAGGGTAGGACTGGAAATTACAAAACAAGGGTTTGGTGCAAGCTTTATTTTTCTTTTACCTGCATCACAACACTCCATGTAAGTCACAATGCAAAAAAAATATATTTATTTAATACATTTCTTTATTATTATGTTTATTTACTGCTCATCTGGTTTCAAAGTGACTCTAAATACTGCAAGAAGTAGAAGGTGACCAGTGCAAGAAGTAGCAAGTGAAAAGAAGGACTGCAATCACTATCCCTGATCAGGAAGGTGAACACTTCATAACCAGTTATGCCTTCCCAAATTGTTCCTTCACACCAACACATTTTTCCCAGTTTGAGAATCTGTAAACCATATGGTGGTGCCAAAGATGTTTGATTTGAGATTATGAAATGGACTGAAAACCTGTCTCTTACACATGAGTTTTTATGGGTTTTTTCTTGGCAGTTTTTAAATGTGTGCATGTGCATGTTTCCATATAGATATAGATGTAAGAATGCATCTGAAGCCATTTTAAAAAGAGTGGCATAACTATTTGAAATACCAATAAACAAATCATGCATAAGATCATATTTTTGTAAGGACAGTGGCAAAACGAAGGCCATCTGGAGAAGTTTTAAAAATTAAATGCTGTTTCTAATACTCAAGTGTTACAAGACAGCTTTGAAAAAGGTAAATGGGTTTAGCCTTCCAGAGAGTTGATTAACACTTCAAGAGAAGCAAGAAACAGCTTGATGCATGCACAGGCTGTGCTGGTTCTTGTTGTATATAAGTAGTCTATGGATGGCAATCCATGGCTTTTTATTGATTTTCAAAAGTAGATTTATTTTTTGTGGGCTCTCAGTTCATATTCATAGTATTTGCTTTATTTCATAAAAGTTTAATAAGTAGAAGCAGAGAGCTCCTCTGAGGGGTAATGCCTGTATGTAAAGACAGTGACAAAGTTAAGAATGTCTGGAGAAGCTTAATTATACCTACCATGTTATGCTAGAGGCTTGTGTGACCTTCTGGAATAGATATTGGAAAGAAACTGCAGTGGGAAAGGTTAATGACAAAAACTGTGTCCCAGACTCGTAGCTTAGCACAAGAAAGACTCTTGCTGAAAAGTTATTTTGTGAGCATACAACCTGCAACTTTCACCTGCCACTATTTTTTTTAACAAATTTGTTAACATTAATCATAATATAAATCATTTATAAAGTGAAAGAGGAGGATTGGTTAGGGGAAAAAAGGATATGCAATTGGATGAAAATGTCCTTTATAAAGTGTTCCACTCTGACTCCTCTTTTTTATGTAGACTTTTTGTTCCTGTGAGGACCACATGTCCCATATGTCTCATTTTTGTCTGTCAACCTGAAAAAAATGGCTGTGTTGCACTGTGTGTGTGTATGCCTTATAGTCAGTGATGTAGTGTGTGCTTGGACAACTCCCTGCAGTTTTCTTGGCAAAATTTCAGAAGTAGCTTGCCATCACTTGCTTCTTAGGTTTGAGAGAAAGTGACTGGCCTACGGTCACCCAGCTGACTTTGTGCTTAACATAAGACTAGAATGTCAAACTCTGTACCTATTTACTATATTTAATTCACATAATAGAAGGGAATTTGTTCTTTAATTTAAAGCATCTGAATGAGATAGTTTGACTCTCAGCACTTTTTAAAATCCAAAACTTGTGGTTCTCCATTTTATTTTCACCACTGCTATCTCTCTTTGTTACAATGAGAAAAGCTAAGCTTTTCTAGTAACTTGTGTTAAATAATATATTCTAATGACAGGAGTAAGTAAATCAGAATACAGCAAGGGAATTAATTTACAAATATAAAAATCTATTAAATAAGCACTTAATTTCTCTTGAAAGTACATCTCATAGAACTGCTCTCACAGTACACATACTGCTTGTTTCCATTTCTTTCATCCCTAGGAATTAAAGTACATATTTGCTTTTCTTCTTGTAAAAATACAGAGTAGCCAAATTAAAGTCATATCATCTAAATTTCTATTTGAGTTACATCATTCCTTATTTACTTATTGATTCAGCCCAAGACAATGTAGTTACAGTATATGCAAGTATATCAGAAATAAATCCTACAGACTTACATCAGTTGAACAGAGTTTCTGGTATAGAAATAGGGACAGTAATGAGCTTCTGTAAACTTCTATAAAGTGTTTTTCATAAGATCTTGAACAAAAGGGAATTTTAGGGCATTTCCAAATGGACGGTTTCTGATAGTACTGATCTAAGGCTACTATATCATTACTTAGTTCCTTGGAGGGAGATGGGTGGTTAAGAAATAAATAAAATAAAATAAATAAAATAAAAAATAAAATAAATAAAATAAAATAAATAAAATAATAAATAAAATAATAAAATAAAATAAAATAAAATAAAATAAAATAAAATAAAATAAAATAATTAAAATAAAATAAAATAAAATAAAATAAAATAAAATAATTAAAATAAAATAAAATAAAATAAAATAAAATAAAATAAATAAAATAAAATAATAAAATAAAATAAAATAAAATAAAATAATAAAATAAAATAAAATAAAATAAAATAAAATAAAATAAAATAAATAAAAATATCCATCTTTCCCACTTAGCCGTTTTTTGGTTTTCATTTTTTGTGATACACTAGAAATATTACTAAATAAAGATAATAACTTTAAACTCTCCCTCCCTTAAAATTATCGATCAGATCAGCTTGGAGCTGGAAGAGACAATTCAGCTAGTGGTTAGAGAGACTTCCTGATAATTACTCACTTGTGGAATATTGTTTATAAACTTTTCTCCTACCATTATTTTGCAAAAACACAAAGCCACTGGGAGAGATTATGTGTTGTGTGGAATATGGTAGTGTCACATAAGCTATGTATGGAAGTTAGCTGCCAAAACATAAACCAAAGTAAGACAGAATGATTTGTTCATTGAGATTCCTGTGTGCTTCTCGTTTTGTCTATAACTTAGCAGGATCATGGACATACACCTAATGGTGGATGGATAGGTGGAGTTTCTGGCCAACAGCACATTTGTCCAATTTTAGCTAGTCAGTCATAGCTTTGTACAGATGAACTTTGCAATGGAAGTCATACCTTCCTCTTAATTGATCCAGACTATACTGCAAGTGTTCTACTTGGAATGGCCTTTGGAAATCACCTGAAGCTGAAATGGTAGAAAATGATGTGGCTCATTTGCTGTCAGGTTTTAACTACCAGGAGCATGTTTGTCTCTACCTAATGTTCTCCACTGGCTGTCAACAGGTTCCTTAGTTCAAATTGCTGGTTTTAACCTATAAAATCCCACATTACTTGATTCCTTCAGGCTCACTTTCTTCAAGCAGAATTAACCTATCCAATGCATTCATCTTAGAAAAAAACTCTTGATTATACCACATTTTCATGAGATGAGGGTAGATAAAGACAGAAAAATGTTACAATATTATTGCACCAACATTTATAACAGCTTCTCTATGGATATGAATGTAGCTTCTTCTGTGACGGCCTTTTGAAAATCAGTGAAGTTCAGTCTATTCAAAGGCCCTTCAGTGATTTAATATCATGTTCTGTGTGTTGTGATTCAGGGTCAGCCTGTGGGTTCGGCAGTTGGGTCGGACAACTCAGAGGAGGAGGAGGAGGGGGGTGTTGAAGAGCTTGCTGAGAATAATATTGAGGCTCCACAGAGCCCTCAGCCAGGCCCCTCCCACCTCACGATGGAGACCCAGCTGTGTGAGCCTGACAGCGTGGATGAAGATGACCCACAGCTGGCCCTGTTCAAGGACACCCGACGCAGGAGGCAGTCAATCAGGAGTAAACAGAGGAAGGCAATGGGGCACCTTGGAAGGAGGCAGAGAGAAGCCATGCCCTGAACTGTATAAAAGGGGAATGCGTGGGAGGTCTGGTTTGCTGAAGGCAACCACTTGAAAAGCTCCTGTTTCATGGTTCGTGTTTGCTCTCTTTGCTCTGTGTTTTTATGTTAATAAATTTGGCAGGCTTAATTCCAGCCTCTTGCCTTCTTGTAAAAGGCAGTGGGCAAGTGAGCGAGCGCGCTCCGCAGGGCAGGCTCTCTCTGCCAGGATGCGGGCGGCGGCAGCTGGCTGTGGCTTCGGGGCGGCGCTGAGCTGCATGGTTGCCCTCCCGCCCTGCCTGCCCCCCGGCTGGTGCCTTCGCCCCGCAAGCCCCCCCCGACTTGCCCGGAGGAATTGGCGGCGGCATGGCGCTGTGGGCCGGGAGGGGAGGGGGGCGCGGGCTGGCTGGCTGGGCTGCTGCGCGACTGAGCTCCGCCCAGCCTTTTCTGCAGGGCCGGTAGCAGGCTGGTACAGAGCACTGTGTAACTGTGGATTGTGAACAATGGGATTATTGTTCTGTAATTCTATTGTAGGATTGTTTATAATGCATTACTGCTTGTGATTTGTTTTTATTATGTTTACCATATTTTAGTGCTTATAGTGCTTATCACTTATATTTTATTGTTTGATATGTTATCTTGTATTGCAGTCAGTTTAACTGCTGTTTCTTCTAATCCAGGCATGTCAAACATGCAGCCATGCCCATCCCAGCCCTGCAAAGGCAAAACAAGTCCCGATATATCACAATACGGCCCACAATGTGATCGGGTTTGACACCCTTTTTGTAATCTGTCAGAAGGATGAATAATTTCAGCAGCATAGAAATTCAGCATTAAATATAGTCCATTGCTTAGTGCAGGAATTTCCAAGTGAAAATATTACCAATAGATAACTGTGCAGCCTTTTCTTAAATTCATGCACTGAAAGAAAGTCCATCACACCTCTGAGTAATTAGCTTCACCATCAAACTGCAATTTGTTTTTGGAAAGCAGCAAAAGTCATCTCCAGACCCCAGATTTAAGTCCAGTCTCGGATATAGAAACTTTAAAAACAACAACAACAAAGAATAGAATTCTTTATTGGCCAAGTGTGGTTGGACACACAAGGAATTTGTTTCTGGTGCATAAGCTCTCAGTGTACATACAAGTAATAGTGATAATCATGATTATGTACAACATGAAAATATATTCATCATAAATTGTGAAATATAACACTTCATCATGAATCATGAGATGCAACACTTAGTGATAGTCATAGAGTAATAGCTAAGCAAACAACATAAATCATACTAGGGTAGAGGCCCCCAACCTTTTGAGCACCAGGTACTGGTTATGTGGAGAGAGGTTTTTCTGTGGACCGGATGGGACATGGTTTTGTGTGCTGCCTGCATCCCGTGGATGGGGCTTTGCTTGTTTATGCAGCCCAGTTGCTGCCATGCTGCAGCCCGGTACCAATACATGGGCAGGGGGTTGGGGACCCCTGTAGTAGGGTACAAAGAAAAACCAATATAAATTGTAAGATACAAGCAGCAATGTTATAGTCATAAGAATATAAGGATAGGTCAGGGGTAGGCAACCTTGGCTTTTTTATGACTTGTGGACTTCAGCTCCCAGAATTCCTGAGCCAGGTAATAGGAAAGATGAGGAGTATCATAGTAATACAGCTTTACTAAGTATTTTGACAGTGTTGTAGGAATTAGTTGTTAAGCAGAGTGATGGCAAGGGGAAAAATACTGTCCTTATGTCTAGTCATTCTGGTGTGCAATGCCCTATAGCAAACATGTCAAACTCTTGACATCATGTGATGTCACACAACACATCGAAGCCTTTTTGCCATTGCTGGCAATCGGGTGGGTGCAGCTTCTGGATGATGCGTCCGGCCTGGGGGCTGGCAGTTTAACACCCCTGCCCTATAGCATCGTCTTGAGGGAAGAAGTTGAAACAGGTTTTTTTAAAATAATATTTTATTAATTTTCCAGTTTTACATTTAAGTATTTAAAAAGCAACATGTTGGGTGGGTTAATCAATAGTTCAATAACAAAATCTTTAGTACAAATCTCAAGTTACAACATCAAATATTTCCTCTCTTTTTTCCTTAACATTTACTGTCTCATATTTAAGCTAATATAGTTCTTATTATATCAACTCAGTAAAAACATCATTACTACATTTTTCAATAAATTTTAGCTTATACGTATCTTAATTATTTTTACATTCAATCTTCATAAACAATCCATATCCTGTTATTAAACTTTTCCCAGTTTTTAGTTTTCCATCAATATTCCAATTTAACCCTTAATATTTTTAATTTTCCCCCTTCATGGATTACTGCCTTGTCGTGGCGTAATTCAATGAAGCTATGAACTATGCCGTGCAGGGCTACCCAAGACGGTCAGGTCATAGCAGAGAGTTCTGACAAAATGTGAACCACTGGAGAAGGAAATGGCAAACCACTCCAGTATCTTTGCCATGAAAACCCCATGAACAGTACCAGAAGAAAAAAAAGATATGACGCTGGAAGATGAGCCCTTCAGGTCGAAAGGCATCTAATATGCTACTGGGGAAGAGCAGAGGGCTAGTACTAGTAGCACCAGAATGAATAAAGTGACTGGGCCAAAGCCAAAAGGACACTCAGCTATGGATGTATCTGGTGGTGAAAGGAAAGTCCGATGCTGTAAAGATTTTTTCTCCATAGGAACCTGGAATGGAAGATCCATGAATCAAGGAAAGCTGGACGTGGTCAAACAAGAGATGACAAGACTGAACATCGACATCTTAGGAATCACCGAGCTAAAATGGACAGGAATGGGTGAATTTAATTCAGATAACCATCAGGTATACTACTGTGGGCAAGAATCCCTCAGAAGAAATGGACTGGCCTTCATAGTCAATAAAAGAGTAGGAAAAGCAATACTGAGATACAATCCCCCAAATGACAGAATGATCTCAGTTCGAATCCAATCAATATCATAGTAGTCCAAGTCTATGCCCCAACCATAGGTGCTGAAGAGGATGAAACTGACCGGTTCTATGAAGCCCAAAGCACCTTATACAACTAACACCAACAAATTTGGAAAACTCAACAGTGGCCACAGGATTGGAAAAGATCAGTTTACATTCCAATTCCAAAGAAAGGCAGTGCCAAAGAATGTTCAAACTATCGCACCATTGCACTCATTTCTCATGCTAGCAAAGTCATGCTTAAAATCCTACAAGCTAGACTTCAGCAGTATGTGGATCGAGAACTACCAGAAGTACAGGCAGGATTTCGAAGAGACAGAGAAACGGGAGATCAAATTGCCAACATACGCTGGATCATGGAGAAAGCTAGAGAGTTCCAGAAAAACATCTACTTCTGCTTCATATATATATGTAGGTCTTGGCCTATTCGGGTCTTTTCCCGTGTAAGATTGAGGGTGTCTTGGCGACATTTCGATCAGGTCCCACAAGCACGAAGCCGAAGACACCAGCCTGAAGATGACGAATGGGACCTCGTCGAAATGTCGCCAAGACACCCTCAATCTTACACAGGAAAAGACCCAAATACACCAAGACCTACATACCTGTACCATATAAGATCTATTTCTCTGTTGTTATATATGTTATTTGAAATAAAGGAGACTATTTAATTGCCATTTTTGGAAGGACTAGCCCATTTGTATTCCTTAAGTTGTCTCTCTATTATTCCAATTCCCCATGATTGCCCTGATATGTTTATCTTCCATTCAATCTGGTTTCATGTATTGCTTTCAACATGGAAAGGATCTTTTCCTGGTCTTCATCCATCTCTTTCATGTGTTTATAAATAGTCTTTATAGTAGAAATTGTTTGTCAACCAATATTCATCAAATAAAGATATACTGTAGGAAAGCAATTCTCCACATATAACTCTGAAAGTCAGTAAAGGTTTACATTCATAGTTCAAGAAGGCCAGTTATGCTGCCCAGCTGTTCTATTACAAAAGAGTTTCTCACAGGTAGTGCCAAGATCAGAAAAGTCTTATCTAAGGTCTGGGCTTTGAGAGTCTCTTTTAGGAAATAAGAAGTTGTAATACCAAACTTCACCAGAAGATGTTACCGATGCCGTTTAAGGTTTTTTAAGTTCAAATTTTTTATAATCCTTTTTCCAATTTTATTTCTCTTTTGTAGATAAAAGCAAAAGTCTCCAATAAAAATAGGAAAAATTTTGGTCCCCAAGTTTCAGGAACATATAAATCCAATTGGATTAAAGTTGTTCTTTTAGTGCTTTAATTCCCCGGGGTAGTCAATCGCTGCTATTCTTAGAGGGTGGGATAGAAATTCCCTTCTCTCTCTCCTCACAGGGGGAAAAATACTTTTACAGGAAAATAAAGTACTTAGGGTAAAGAGAAGAACGGATCTCACCCAGCTTCATCCACATTGTTTTTGAAGTGCTTGATGGTAAGTTTGACTTCAGCTGTCTGCAGCCTAATGATGGGCCATATTACTATGGCTGGTCTTTCCTCCACCACTTTAGAAGGCTGCCCCAGATTGAGTGGAAGGGTTGCTGCCCTGCCGCAATCAAACGGGGGTCCCCTCTTTGCTTGTCACCTCTACAGGTGACTTTTGACCCTTTCCAGGGTCCCCCAGCAGAGCAAAACTGAACACGGAAGATGGAGCTCACCTTCCAGCATCTGCAGCGGCTGCGATGGTGAACCAGAAGCCAAGTTGAAACAATTTTTGTCCAGGATATTAGGGGTCTCTAGATATTTTCACAGCCTTCTGTGTTCCTCATGCAGTATACATATCCTCAGTGGAAGGCAGGCTGGTAGCAATTGTTTTTTCTGCAGTCGAAGTCTGTGTCTGTCTTGTTTGGTTGCAGAGCCAAACCAGACTGTTATAGAGGTGCAAATGATAGACTCAATAAGTCCTTTGTGGAACTATATCAGCAGCTCTTTGGGCAGTCTGAGCTTTCTGAGTTGGCACAGGAAGAACATTCTTTGTTGTGTGTTTTTTATTATATTTTTGATGTTAGGTGTCCATTTTAAATCTTGAGATAGTATAGAACCTAGAAACATGAATGTCTCTATTGTTGATACTGTGTTGTCTACTATTGTAAGAGGTTGTAGAATAGTAGGGTTTCTTCTAAAGTCTATTGTCATTTCTACAGTTTTGAGAGTGTTCAGTTCAAGATTGTTCCAGCTGCACCACATGGCTAGTTGTTCAACCTCCCATTTGTGTGCCAATTCGTTGTTGTCTCGAATGAGGCCAATCACTGTTGTATTATCTGCAAACTTCAGTAATTTAACAGAGGGATCTTTTGAGATACAGTCATTGGTATATAGAGAGAAGTGGAGAGAGCACACAGCCCTGGGTGTGTGTGTGGGGGGGGGGCTGTGCTAATTGTACAGGTATCTGATGTGATTTTGCCTAGCTTCACTTGCTGCTTCCTGTCTGTTAGAAAATTTATGATCCACTTACATGTGTGGTCAGGCATGGCTAGCTGATTTAGTTTAGTAAGAAGAATATCAGGAATGATTCTATTGAATGCCAAACTGAAATCTACAAAAAGGACCCTTGCATAGGTCTTTGGAGATTCAAGATGTTGTAGAATGTAGTGCAGAACCATATTAGTAGCATCATTTGCTGATCTATTTGTTCAGTAGGCAAATTGAAGGGGGTCTAACAGCAGATCTGTGATGGTTTTTAGGTGGGCTGGCACTAATCTTTCAAAGGTTTTCATAACTACAGATGTCAGAGCAACCAATCTGTTGTTATTCAGTTCTTTGATGGAGGGTTTCTTTGGCACTGGGATGATAGTAGAGCATTTGAAGCAAGAAGGAACCTAGCACATCTCTAGTGATTTATTAAATATTTGGGTGAAGATGGGGCCCAATTGGTCAGCACAAGATTTCAAGCAAGCAGGAGTTATCTTGCCTGGGCCTGGTGCTTTTCCAGGTTTTTGTCTGTGAAATAGACCTTGCACATCATTTTATGTGATCACCAGAAGTGGGGAGGCCCAAAGAGATGGGATCAGTTGTAGGAGGTATGGCTGTTGTTGGTATATCTGAGATGGGGATGGTGGAGATAGGCGACAGTGGTTTCCTCTCAAACCTACAGTAAAATACATTCAGATCGTCTGCCAGTTGTCAATTTCCTTCAGCATGGAGAGGAGGTTTGCTGTAGCTGGTAATATTTTTAAGAGCTTTCCACATATTTGCGGGATCATTTGTTGAGAACTGATTCCTCAACTTTTCAGAGTAGCTTCTTTTTGCTGCTCTGATCTCCCTTGTTAATACATTTCTGGCCTAATTGTACAACATTCTATCTTTTTTCCTGTAGGCTTCCTCTTTGGTATGATGAAGTTGCTTGAGTTTAGCTGTGAACCAAGGCTTATTGTTACTGTATATTTATAAGTTCCTGGTTGGCACACATAGGTCTTCACAAAAGCTAACATATGATGTTACAGTATCTGTGAGTTCATCCAAATCTGCAGAGGTATCTTTGAAAACTTTCCAATCAGTACAGTCAAAGCAAGCGTGCAGTTTTAGCTTTCCCTCCTCTGTCCAAGACTTCACTGATTTAATTGTTGGTTTTGTGGTTTTAAGCCTTTGTCTATAAATCATACAATGATCAGAGTGTCCCACAGCTGCTTGTAGTAAAGAATGATAAGCATCTTATAGTGTTGTGTAGCAGTGGTCTAATGTATTCTTGCCTCTAGTGAGACAGTTGACAAACCGCAAGTATTCAGCTAGCTCTTGGCTTAAGTTAGCATTGTTGAAATCACCAAGCACAATGAGGAGTGAATCAGGATGTTTTTCTTCAGCTCACATAATCTGGTCAGCTAGAGTTCATAATGCATTGTTTACACAAGTTTGTGGTGAAATGTACACAGCAATTAGTAGGAATGAGGAAAACTTTTGTGAAGAATAAAATGGTTTGTGATTGATAATTAATGTCTCTAAGTTCACATCACAGAATTTCTTTAGTGTAGTTACATTACTGCAACATCGGTTGTTTCTATAACAGCAGAGACCTCCTCCCTTCTTTTTACTGGCTGTTTCTGCAATTCAGTCTGCCCTTTGTATCTGAAACCCTGGGATATGCAAGCCTCTCTCATCAATCGAGTCATTAAGCCACGTTTCAGTGAAGAAGAGGGCTGCTGAGTTGTAAAAATCAGAGTTGCATCTGTTTAAAAGAAGTATTTCATCCATCTTATTAGCGAGTGAATGTAGATTAGTTAGAAAGATTGAAGAGGAATTTTTGTTCCACTTTTCCTTAGTGTATTAAAAATCCCCACTCCTTTACCTTACCTTAGTTTAGCTTAACTTATCCTATCCTATCCTGTCCTATCCTATCTTTTTATTCCTCTAAGCATCTTTTGATATTTTGATCTGTTAAAGGTTTTCACTTGCTTATACATATACATATACATTATACATATATATTAGAGAACCACAAAGATGAACTTGGAGAAAGTGTCAGAGACTACTAGCAAAATATGAGCTTAGCTCAAGAAAACATAATATAGTGAGAAAGAAACTCAAGATTACCTAGGTTCTCTTTAATATCAAAGAGAGAGAAGGCAAAGGTTCTCAAGCTGTCAAGATTCTGGTATAGCCTGACTTCCGGTGGCTGCGCGGCGCCGGAGACAGCCTTCCCGGGCTGCCCGCGGCTCAGCTGAGTGATTTTCATCCGAAACAGCGCCGATCAGCTGTTCGGGCGAATTCGAAGCCACCTCCTCGGGAGAAGAGGAGGGGGTGAGGCCCCAGGTAGGGGTCGAGTTCTCCGGGGCCGCCTGAGCTTGGAGCTTGGGCGGCTGAAGGATTGAACTCCCCCGAAGCCTGGGTTGCTCCCAGCTGGCCAGCGTCTCTGCTCCGGACTTCTTGGAGCAGAGCCAGGCGTATGCGACCACCGCTGCCTGAAGGAAGGACTATGGATTAAAAGGAGCAGGCAGAGCGGTACAAGAGGAAAAGGTGAAGAGGATTATTTTATTTTACTCTCGAGCTTGATGGACTTTTTAAACTTTAAGTGAAAGTGCGTCACAATTGAAAGTAAAAGATGGCAGCTAAACCTCCCCCTAAAACTCTTCGGAGTGGTGGATCTTCTCCGGTGCAACAATCATCATTACAGGCGTTGCACCCTCCTGATGTATTGACACCGAAGGACTTACGAGATGCTCTTGAAAAACATGCCCAGGTAATTTTGGAATCAATGGGTGATAAATTTGCACAGATGGAGGAGAAATTGAAGAAATTGGAGGAGAGAATGGAAGAGAGGATGGAACAGAAGTTCAGCGTGATGAAGGTAGACATTTTGTCTTCAGTGCATAAAGTGGCGGAATGTGTGGAAGATTTGGATGAAAAAGTGGATGATTTGACTGAAAAGAATGCCATATTAGAAGCAAAAGTACGGGAGAATGAAGATTTAAGAGACAAAATGGAAAGAGAATTAAGTCTTGCTCAATATTACCAGATGCAGTTTGCTGTTAGAATCAGAGGCTTAAAAGAGAATATTAAGGAAGATTTAAAGCAGCTGGTTTCTGAGGCTCTTGAAGTGGTATTGAATCAGCCAGCATCTGAAATAATAGAAGGTATGGATAAAGTGTTCCGTGTGAATTCATGGATTGCTAGGCAGAGAAAGTTGCCTAGAGATGTGGTGGTTTACTTTGCAAAAAGAGAAATTAGAGATGAAGTTATACAAGCTGCCTATGATGCTAAAGTTGTGATTGCTGATCAAGAAGTTTTGGTTTTAAAAGAAATTCCTCCAAAGATTTTAAGGAGAAGGAAGGACTTTACATTTCTTGTGCAAGAGCTCAAGCAACGAGATATAAGGTTCAGATGGGAGATTCCAGATGGGTTGATGGTGATGCATGAAGGTAAAAGGTACCGGCTGATTACTGTGAAGCAAGCGCGTGATTTCTATAATAACGTTTTAAAAGCAACCCCATTAACACTTCTGGAAGCTGCAAAGGGATCTGGAGAAGGAGAACATCAAGAGGTTGAAGCAGAGGAAAACGGTGCTGGAGGAGATCAAGCTATAACTTCTTTGGATGATCCTAGAGAGCAAAGGGTAACGCGTGCTGCTTTAAAACGAGCAAAGAAAATAAAAGAACAAGATCAGCAAAAGTCTTTGGAACTTCCACAACGTACTTACAGCCAAGCAGTGGGAGGAGCACGGCCTAAAGAAGATAGTCCTATCAAAGCAGTGCTCCAAGAGCTTTGGGAGGATATGCATGGCAACTAAATTTTTAACTTGGAACGTTAATGGACTAAATTCACCACAGAAGAGGAAGAAAGCTTTTCAATATTTAAAACAATTCAAGATAGATGTTATATGTTTGCAAGAAACGCATATTAGAGTTCTGGATCAAAAGTATTTATTGAACTCAAGGTTGGGTACGCAATTTGTTGCTTCTGCAATGAATAAGAAAAATGGAGTGGTTGTTTCTGTTAAAAGTGCCTTAACAGCAGACTTAATTGAAGCAGATAAGCATGGAAGATACGTTATGATAGAGCTGCTGTTAGAAGGTAAAAAGACGCTTTTAGTTGGATTATATGCACCTAATCAACAACAAGCTGACTTTTTTAGTTTACTTCACACAAAGCTTACCCAGTTGGATTATAAATCTTTTATTTTTATGGGGGACTGGAATGGTGTTTTGGATGTACAGATGGACAAGGCTGGAGCTTTTAAGCGCATTCCAAGTCATGCTAGACTGCCTAAATCTTTTTTTGAAATGAAGGATGACTTGGAACTGTGAGATATTTGGCGTGAGAGACATTTGCAGGAGAAGGATTACACTTTTTATTCTGATAGACATCAATCTTTTTCGAGGATTGATTTTATTTTGTTGACTAATGATTTTTTTTTGAGGACTAAAAAGGTGAAGATTTGTGCAAGAACTATCTCTGATCATAGTCCAGTTTGGTTAGAGATTGATAAGGAGAAAAGAGACAGGCGCTCGTGGCGCGTAAATGAGAATTTGTTTAGAAATCAGAGAATTGTGGATGAATGCAAACAGCGGATGAAGGATTTTTTTGAAATTAATATGAACAAGGGTACCTCTATGGATATGGTTTGGGATGCTAGCAAGGCCTACATGAGAGGGGTGTTGATATATATGAATAATAAACATAGACGTGCTGTGGAAGCTAGGAGGAAAAAACTGGAGAATGAAATAAAGGAAAAAGAAAAGGCTTTGATTTTGAACTCAGAGGATGTGAAGACTAAGGAGGCTATTAAACTGTTAAGAGGACAATTTGATAAATTAATGGCTGACCAAGTGGCAACCAATCTGCGGTTTGCCAGGCATAATACTTTTTGCAACGCTAATAAACCAGGTAGATGGTTAGCTTATAGATTGAGGAAAAAACAAAGGGCTTCTAATATAGATAAGATTGAGCATAAAGGAAGGGTTGTGTTTCAACAGGACCTTATCAAGGATGCTTTTGTGGATTTTTATTCTAAATTATATGCTAAGGAGAAAATTAATGAAAAAGACATTGATATATATTTGGAGAATGCTAGCATCCCGGTTCTTACGCAAGTACAAAAAGAGGGGATTAATCAATTGATTACAGAAGAAGAAATTTTTACAGCAATTAAGGAACTGAAGGTGGATAAAGCACCAGGTACGGATGGTTTGACTGTGGCCTATTACAAAAATTTACAATTAGAGATGATAAAACCGTTAAAGGAACTGTTCCAGACAATCCAGAGGGGGGGAAAGGTGCCACCGTCTTGGAGAACAGCTTTTATTTCCTTGATTCCGAAGGAAGACCAAGATGCTACTCAAGTTAAAAATTACAGACCGATATCGCTTTTAAATACAGATTACAAGATATTTGCTAAGGTTTTGGCTAATAGACTGATGAGGGTTCTGCAACAGGTGATTCATGGGGACCAAACGGGGTTTATTAGTGGTAGGCAAATGAAAAATAATGTGAGGCATATAGTTGATGTGTTAGAGTTTTTGGAAAGGAACAACCAGATCTCTGCGGCGCTAATTTTTTTAGATGCTGAAAAAGCTTTTGATCAATTGAATTGGCAATTTTTGTTGAAAGTTTTAGACAAAATGGATTTTGGGGAAATTTTTTTGCAACCGATTAGGGCATTATATCAAAAACAAACTGCCCGAATTATAGTTAATAATAGTCTGACAGAAGCATGTAATATTGAGAAGGGCACAAGGCAAGGGTGTCCGTTATCGCCCTTGTTATTTGTGTTAACATTAGAGATATTATTGGTTAAAATACGGAATTCGGAAAAAATTAAGGGGATACAAATTAGAGATCAGGATTATAGATTGAGAGCATTCGCAGATGATCTGGTTGTTACAGTGACCCAGCCAGAGAACTCTGTTGTGGACCTGATGGAGATAATAACACAATATGGGAAGGTTTCTGGATTTAAAGTTAATACACAGAAAACCAAAATTTTGGCCAGAAATATGACAGTTTCGCAAAAGGCTCTCTTAGAAGGACTAACTGGATTTGAGATTGTTAAAAGGGTTAAATATTTGGGGGTGCTTTTGTCGCCCTCTAATACAAAGTTATATAAAAATAATTATGAAAAACTATGGGGGAAAATTCAAAAAGAATTGGAGAGTTGGGAAAAATTGCAATTGTCTTTGTTGGGACGGATTGCAGCAGTGAAAATGAATGTCCTGCCTAAATTTTTATTTTTATTTCAAATGATACCGATTCTTAAGAAAGATTCTAATTTGGAGGAATGGCAGCGAGGTATCAATAAATTTGTGTGGGCAGGGAAAAAGCCACGAGTTAAACTTAAGATTATGCAGGATACTCGTGAGAGAGGTGGTCTTAAAATGCCCAATTTTAAACTATATTATGAAGCTGCTGCATTAGTAGGAATAAGTGATTGGATTAATTTGACACAAGAGAGATTATTAAATCTTGAGGGCCATGATTTGTTGTTTGGCTGGCATGCATATTTGTTGTATGACAAGAAGGTAGACAATGTGTTTAGAGTGCATATTTTAAGACAGGCATTGCTGAGAGTTTGGAAGAAGTATAGACATAAGTTAGATTGCAAGATACCACTGTGGGCAATTCCAAAACACGCAATAGAAAATATACATGCTGGTTTCAAACATGATGTGACTACGTACAAGGAGATCCTAAGTTTGGAAAGAAATGTCTGGTGTTTGAAATCATATAGCCTCTTGCGAGAAGAGAAGGTTGTTCAAAACTGGTTTCAATATACTCAGTTACGGGCCAGGTGGAAAGAAGACCAGAAAAATGGTTTTACAATGACTGATGAAAATTTGATAAAGCAAATTAGAAATCAGGGACCATCACATATTAAACGGATATATCTTGCGTTGATAGAGATTGATTCAGAAACAGAACTTGTTAAGGATTGTATGATAAAATGGGCCCAAAACATCCAGGAAGTTATCACAATGGACACGGGGGAAAAGATTTGGGTGAGGAACGTAAAATTTACACAAGCTCAAAATCTAAGAGAAAATTTTTACAAAATGTTTTATAGATGGCATTTAGATCCTAAAAAGCTTGCAAGTATGTATCCGAATTATCAGCCTAAATGTTGGAGGTGCGGTGATGAAGATGCAACATATTTTCACATATGGTGGACATGTAAAAAGGTCAAGGCTTTTTGGATAAAAGTCTGGTGGAACATGCAGAAGATTTTTAAACAGAGGATAAAGTTTTGTCCACAACTTTTTCTGTTGGGAATAATTACTGATGCTACTGTTGTGGACACCAAGTTGATGTTGAATTTAATTACGGCAGCAAGACTCTTGATAGGTCAGTATTGGAAGAAAGAGGAACTGCCGACCATAGAAGAGTGGACTTTAAAGGTTTCCGACCTGGCAGAGATGGCGAAGATTTCGGCCTATTTGAAAGATCACTCGCAAGAACGCTATATTATGGAATGGAGAAAATGGATTGAGTTTATCCAGAATAAGTATAGGGTTAAGAAGTTTTATGTAGCATTTGAATAAGTCTTCTTTCTTTTTTTTTCTTTTTTTCTTTTAGTTTTTTTTATATATATTTAATATTACTAAGGCTTGTTTTATCCTATATAAGCTAGAGAGTGATGGATTTTAGAGTTTATAGTTGTTAGTATATGATTGTTTATGATTGTTTTTTTATATATATACCTTGTATTTAGCTCTGGGAAGTCGGGGGGGACGGGGGGAGGGGGGAGAGGTAGGGGGGAGGGAGAAGGGAGGGGGAGGGGGGGTTTAAAGAAAAATTGTATGTTAAAACTTTTCAATAAAAAAAAAAAGATTCTGGTATAGCCTGTATCAATAAGGTGATGTTCCAGTATTTCTTCTGGACTACGTTTCCTTCCCTAGCCTATGTGAAAGAGCTGTCACCAGTCTTGAAAGTGTGATAGGCTAAACTCATGTTTTGCTAATCACAGAGCTTCACCAAGGTCATGTGGATCTCTACAATGTGAAGATTATTTTAAAGCAAAAACACAACTATGCTATGAATTCAGAATCCTTCCCTTCTACCTTCTCAATAGATGACTTCAATTTTTTCTTGTTCTCTTTTTAAGCTTTCAAACACATTCTGTTCAATCAGGTGGGGAAAAAACTGGGTGGACTTATATATCCTCTCACCAAACTCCATTGACAATCTGTTTGTTTTCCCAGTACACCTGATATTCTTTGTATATTCTCTGCTTACTCATCAGAAAGTAATCAATTAATTACCTGCAATAGGCAGTCAACAGTTATTGGGAAAGTTTCTTTTCCACTCTTCACAGCTGTCTCTTTCTCCAGATAAATTTTGTTGACAAACTCTTGTTTCCTCTTCCTCTTCCTGGCAAACTCTTATTCCTTGTTTGTTCATTAAAATAAGATATGGCATTATAGTTTAATTGATGAGCTGAATTATCTTGAATGAAATGTATTTAATCATCTATTTAAAATTATGAAATATATTTCTGAGGCCTAATGGAATTGCTTTCCTAAAAGTATTCTATTACAATATCTTTACTTATACCTAGCATTTGATAAGTGAAATTTGTTAGCTTCAAAACAGAAAATCATTTTTTATTAATGAAACCAATAGCAGGTTTTTTTCCTGTTTCCTACCTGCCACATCCATGTAAACCAAATCTAAAACCTCGAAATTGTTGATTTCAACCTTCTATTAAATTGAACTTCAGGGTAGACACCGGATCAGAGAATCATAAAAGCAATAGGAAAACTACATTAATTGTTCTGCAAGAGGGAAGGGAAAATAACTATTCCAGTTATGTTAGAAATTGAGAGGCTAATCTCATTTATGATACAGGATTTTCCTTTTGCCTTGCACAAAGATAAATATTAGTAAAGGCAATCTTCCAGTGGAAGGAATAACTTCATATGTGCTAAATAGACAAAATTGGGAAGTTATCCCATCATAGCTGGCAATTATCCAGAAGCTAATTCTCTGCACATTTAGAAAGCATTTTCTACGTAGTTATTCTAGCTGCATCATCACTAGAATGTAATTGCAGTCCCCTGCCACAGAAATGTGTGTCATCTGATTGACTCAGCCACAACACTTTGAAGGTCAAAATAGAATTTGACAGATATTTCAAACCAGGATTGTTATAAAATGCTGTAAAACAAGGATTGGGAGGAAAATAAGGCCAGCCAATTTCAGAGGAAAGCAATCCATAGTCACTATCCAGAATTGTTAAAACCAAAACTGTGCTTCCCTTTAATTCATTTTTAGGCAAAGCAACAGCACTAGCACTTAGTTTTGTATACTGCTTCATAGTGCTTTACAGCTTTCTGTAAGCCAGACATGTCAAACTCACGACGTCACTTGACGTCATGCAACGTATCGGGATGGTTTTGCCATTGCTGGCAATGGGGTGGGCATGGCTTCCAAATGATGCATGTGGCCAGCGGGCCGGCAGTTTGACACCCCTGCTCTAAGCAGTTTACAGAGTCAGCATATTGCCCCCAACAATCTGGGTCCTGATTTTATCAACCTTGGAAGGATGGAAGGCTGAGTCAATCTTGAGCTGGTCAGAACTGAGCTGCTGGCAGTCAACAGAATTAGCCTGCAATACTGCATTCTAACCATTGTGCCACCATGGCTTAAAGACAGTCTGTAGTAGGGGTGCTTGAACATATTACTGCTTACTCCTACATTTATTCTCCCATTACAACCAGGAAGTACTCTGCCACCATGGCCAAATTAGGCAATATAAAAGGAACAGATTGTCCCATTGTCATATGGAAAGACTCTGCAGCCAGCCTGATAGCTATGTAAGTGATTTAAATATTCATTACCCATAGCAAATATACTTTCATATTATCTAAAATCAGTCATAAGGAGGCCAGACACAGTAATGTACAACACTGAGAAAGTATGTGTGACCGGTGGACAGGTCTTAGTAGCTATTCCTTGTACCCAAATTAAGACTTTCCTCATGAGTTCCAAAGAATGCCTGATGGAAGTTACACACTATTTAATGACATAGCATTGCAAAAGGACTTGTAAATGATACTATCCCTTCTACATTTCCTATGGAATTGGTATTGGTTGGAAAGCTCTGACCACCCAACCTCATGACTATTTCTTATTTTAGCAGAATGTATGGATGGGTAATTCATGCAACATATTCCATGCTAAAAGGGCCCTAAAATGCTGGTAGAAAATAAAACCAGCAAGTACAATGCTTAAGTTATTAAGAAGCCTTTAGGAGGCCACTGATCAGATCTGCAGATTACAAGTTGAGGCTTCTCTATTCAAGTTAATACTTTTGCTAGACTTTTTTGTGGACTCTGGGATGGATGAATTTGTACAGCCAAAAGCAATGCTAAATTAGGCTAGACCATGCAATATTCCTGAATCCTATTCCAGGGTAAGACTATCCTTCAAGATAATGGTATGTATCTCTCTGACACATTTCAGAGTCCCTTAAACATAGTACATTAATTGCATCAGCGAGCTGAGCTTCTTACAGTATGTGCTCCACCTCTTGAAGTAATTGCAATCCAAGGTATTACAGCCTGAATCAAGGGCCCCTTGTAAGGGGTTGAGACAGTCAGTAAGCATTACAGTCCAGCTTAAGGGAGATGTGCAATTGATGTATTTCATGACATGATGACATGAAGAGCTGACATCTCTCTTAACTCAGGCACCCTCAAGAGCTGACATCTCTTGAAGTTCCCTGAGTTAAATGACTGGGGACAGTCATGCAGCTAGTAACGAAGCTAGCAAAATATTATATTTTAGGATTCAGGCTGTCTGCTGCACCAAAATATCATTTTAGTAAAAACCAATAATGATGTGCCCCCAATTTCTCAAAATCTGAAGTGTCGAGTGTCTTATTGTTACTTCTCTTCCTTATCTGCCTCTCACATGGCCTACATTTAATGCATCTTGGACAGTGTTCAGCATAATTTACAGTGCAGAGTTTGTGAACAAAATCATGTTCTAAAACGCAGGCTAAATGAGATATCAATTGCATTTCCATAATTGTTGATATTCAAAAAGCGCTTGCACTGAGCTAATTTAGAGTTTTTATACAGAAAGATGACTTTCTATGAAACTACAAGGTTTCGTGTGTAAATATTAACTAAAGTAGAATTCAATTAAAATGAATAGTATTGAATTATAATACTAAATTAAATTTGGCTTGCATTTATGCACACTTCATGATTATTGGCTAAGCAAGCAAAATATCTTGCTGGGCTTTATTTTAATTTAGACTGAATTTCATTTTTTATATATATAAAAAGTTTCTCTAATTAGAAATTCGATGCCAAATTACTCATGGAGGTTAGCTATGGATTTTTTGTTGATTCAAAGAAACCTAGCTGATTCAATTCCACTTTGGTGGCTTTCTAATGCTGAGACTTTTCTCCAAGGGAGATAAACTAGACCCTCCATTTCCACAGATGCCAGGACAGCCTCTTGGCAGCCTTAGCATCTTGGCAAGAGAACAATCCTTGAGCTGCTTTGGCATAGACAGGATCTTGGTTCCTGCCAAATAAGTCCAAAATCCAACATTTTCAATTAGAACTTAAAAGCCTTCAGCTTAAGTTGCCAGATGCCATTAAGTCCCACCTGCAGCATAAGTCTGTTAGCAAATTGCTGCATAAATAGAGTTATAGACTTTCTGATGCTACACTCCTATCCCGGTAAAGCACTAATGCCTTTAAGAGCAATGTAATAAGCAGAAAGTTGTTTTTTTTTATCAGTAAGGATAAATGCTTTAAAATATCTCATTCTGTCTGACATGCAATTCTTGATGGCACAAGAAATCTGACAGTAAAGAAGTATCATCATATTCAGTTGCAAGATGCTATTACTCTTATTTTTGTCCTTTGGACCTACTCATGAGAATAAACTGCTCACCATTTAAGTATATAAATAAAAATTGCAGAAAATGACAAGGATGCTGCATTTTGGATAGTCTTCCACCTGGATGCACTGTAGATTGCAGAATTATCCACATAAGACCAGAGATTTTGCTGTGCAAGGATCTTACAAGAACCTAATATAAGGTTCCTGATTTTAGGTCAGTGAGCATTCCCACATTAGATCTCTTTCTGTTTTGAATCAATTCTGGGCCTAATTTTGCAATGTGAGTTTAAGAACCGGGGTGATTTATTTCTTACTCAGGTCCAGTGTATTTGAAAATGCAGGAAATGTTTTATTTAAAATGCTGTAGCTTTGTGGAACATTTAAGTGGTCTACTTCTGATGTTACTTTACCTTATCCTGTCTTCCAGTTCCTGGATTTCTTCTTAGCAGAGTTTTCAAAGTTGAGGGTTGCTTGATGGCTTTCAAAATCTCACACATTACTTTTATATGTGCTGTGTACTGAAACACACTCAACATGGGGACGATGTGAATGGGAATCAGGAGAGAGAAATGTGTTTTCAGTTGCATATAATAAGGGTAAGATAATTTGTTTCTACAAGACAAATTCTAATTCTGTGTTCTCATCATTGTGCAGTTGGCAGAAGAGAAGATGATTATGGTTGTCTTCGAACTGTTTTTGAGGGTTTAAAGAATGGAAATAATCAGGGAACAAATTTGGTCAATGTCATCCCATTTCTGAGGACCATATGCCATGCCCACACATACATACATACATACATACATACATACATACATACATACATACACACACACACACACACACACACACACTCCTGGTAGATTTAGGAGACTTGTAATGTCTATTCAAGATGATTTGGAAAAAAAGATACTAAGTAGTACATTTCTTAAGAAGAAGTTTACTTTGCTAGTATGTGTTCTGCAAGATCAAAACCACACAGATTTAAAAAGATTGTTTGCTAGTCACACTGAGCCTTATTTCTTAATGGTGCATGTACTTTAAAAGTTTGGATGCATCAAGCATAAACAAATTATTTTAATCTTCTGAATAAGTGCAATATATAAATGTCTGAAACCAAATTTATAACATAATTACAGCTTTATCAAATGTGTTCTGTCCCTGAAAATTATTTGCTTTCTTAAATAGACAATAAACATGCATCTAAAATGTGAAATGAAGTATAAAAACAAGTTCAGAAAATAAGCACTTGAATGGATTGTTTACCTTTTACTGAAATGAATGTCATGATTTCTATATGAAAGAGAAAACTAAAATGTTTGTCATGATTTAATATCTAAATGCTTATGGTTATGAATATAGGTTTTATTATCAGGCTCAAATTTGTCATATGTTTAAGAGCCACATTTTCATGCAATTTAGACATAACACTGTCTAGTGGTGGGTTGAGATCTCTTGTATCCTTGTGACATCAATACAGAGAGGCATCATCTATGTAGTGAAAAAGATACGATTTGCAGAGCAACAAGCATGTAGGCTTCCAAGCATTTCTGAATTTTGATAGATGTCCTGAGCATTTTTCACATTTTCTTGACTACAGGTATTATGAACTACCAAAATGCCTAAACACTGAAGAGAGGAGCCTCTTTACAAGATTTTCAGATCTTTCTCTCAGCGGCTATACATATACTTCTAAGCAAGAATCTCTTTCTAAGATTGCATCACGGTTCCCTTTTTTCTATAACCTAGTCTTTCTAATTATCAAAACCATGAGTCACAAAATCAGTTTCTTTTTTTGTGCAAAATGTCCATAGGGGTTTCCAGTCATTGATGAATGTTAATGATGACCTTTCTCTAATCAATGAAGTTAGTTTGGCCATCTCAGCCAGTTCTGTCAACTTCACTAACCATTCCTCCATGGTGGGTGATTTGGAAACCATTTTTCAGTTTAGCTTGCTTTTTTTCCCCTTTTCTGTTGGCAGCCACATCATTCTGATGACTAATAATTAATTTATAACCAACTACTGTGCAAGCTTTTTTCCACAGGAACTTTTATTAAGCTGGATATCCTCCCCTCCCACCATATAGTTGCACATTTCAGGACTGCTTCCTAAGTGAACACTTTTGATCTTGTCCCTTTGAATTCCATTTGGTTATGATTCTTTATCAGCATGCTTGCTGTATTTCAGTATTTTACTGAGAATGATTTATTTTTGATATGAATCTGCTTGCAGGTGATAGAGATTTCATTACAAAAAGAATAAACTATAACATTTAAATGCCTTCCACAAATCCAGCCCTATATCTATTATTCAAACCTGCCAAACAGAATAATCACAATCATGGGAAAAGTGTCCATAATGAATATACATCAGTACACGAAATATAACAGAGAAAGAAAGAAAGTATAATAATTTCATCCCAAATGATCTCCAATACATTATCCTGGACCCAATGAAATAAATTTATTTGTAATTCTTTGGACAGTTAGGGGAAAAATAAAAAATGCACTTGTATACATTGGAATATGAAATTATATTTTTCTTAGCATCTTTAAGATATTATCCAGATTTTTTCCAGAAATAGTCCTTAGAGAAAATTTAAAAAGAGCTATAGAGTACAAAGAGTTCCATGTCTCTGCTTTTTCCTGAGCAAAAAGATATAAATGACAATTAACAGAACTCTCCTCTATGTATGCTAAAGGAATTATTTGAAAGAGGAAAGCAGCAAATACTTCAAAGAAAGAAAACTCAGAAAAAATAATTAGAGAGGCCTAAATTATTCTAACAAGACAGTGATATTGAAAGAACTGCCTACCCTTTATATTGCATATGGGTCTCTTAAATCTCTGGATGTGAAGTTTTACAGTTACTTTGAAAGAAGGCAAAATATGGTTAATGTTACTACAATATTACCTTTGTTTTCTGAATAACTGGTCTGCATTATATAGTAGATATAAGAATAATGGACTAGGAAGCCTTACTCATGGTGACTCCTACCGTAGTCACCTCCTATTTGAATTACAGGTCTACTTGGGGCTACTTGCTGGTCCAGAATGTAGCAACACAAATATTTTTTTGGTATTTCCTATTGCCCCTACCTAAATCATTACTTCCTTGGCTCATTGTGTGTTTTCAGGTGCAATTCACACACACACACACACACACAATGGCATAAGGCCAGGATACTTGCAAGGCTGACTTTCTCTTACTGTTTCTGCCAACCTCAACAAATCTAATAAAAACACCATGTCTTCTCATTAACAGCATTTGCCTTGTGGAACATCATCCTCCAGAAATTCAGATGGACCCACCCTATTAGACTTTTGTAAAACTCTGAAGGCCTGACTATTTCCCCAGGCACTTGGGTCAGAGTGTTGATGGTGAATGGGGTTAACAATTTATCCTTGGGCCCTGGGGCACCATGGTTGTGTGAGATGGGTGGCTATATAATCAAATAAATATACTTATAATCTAAGTATAATTCTGAATGGCTTTTAAAATAGCAATATTCAAGCAGTCTTAACTTTCTATACTGTCAGTTCTTTATGGAATTTATCTTCCTGTAAAGGATATGAAGATAGATAACAAATTGCCCCACCATTTGAAAAAGCAGAATTACATTAATTGATAAACCTTTAGTGATCAGGGTGGTGGTGGTCAGCATATTGTTTCAGTAAGGGTGGCAAGTGCAACACATTAGAGATGACACAGACTGAATGGAGCTATGTCACACTATGGCTTACTCTTCCTGGGTTTGAAACGGATAGGGTAAATTCTTATCTTTAAAAAAATTAGTTTCCTGACTGAAAATAAGGGGACACCATGCAGATGGATTCTCAGTGGTTGTATTCAGAGTGGGTTCCAATGTCTACCAAAACAGAGCCTGGAAGCCACCTGTAGCCTTGGAGTTTTGACTGGCCCATCCTTACTTCAAAAACATGGAATATTGTTGTCCCCTTATGGCTTGCTGATTAGATGATCATATTTCTATTTCAATTTTATTATTTCTGAAATAGAAATATAGATATAGATAAATGATAGATGATAAATGACAGATTGATAGATAGATACTTTCCCTGTTTTGATATTGTCTTTCTGTATATCATCTATCTTTATCATCTGATTTACCTCCTGCCTTTAACAAGCACTTGAAGTGATTTTAAAGAAATCAAAGCACAAAGAATGCTAACTGTATTAAAATATTTCCCAAAAGGTGTATCTTTAAATTCCAGGAGAAGAAGCTAAATGAAACTCTCTAGGAATTTATATTATATAAAGCCATAGGAGAGAAAGACATAGCAACACCTAAATATGATTCACAGTGTTATCTGTATATCCACAAAGACTTTAGGAGGGAACAGGTATCTATTGATGCTTGTTAATGACATTTCCAGTTATATATCACTTAGCTGACTGGATAGAAAAATCAGTGCTAGAGAAATTTACAGCATATCTCAACAGTCAGGAATAGGTTTCCAAAAACATCTTTGATTCTGTGTTTAGAACATCAAAGCCATTTTAAATGATGCAGCAAAACACTTAAACCTAGAGGACAATGAGCACCTTAACAACAATATCATGTGTCCTGTTCAGAATAGAGAAGTGGAGAAGAATACTGTGTTTCTTTTTAATGGAAAATGTCTTGTACCAAATGTGCACCTTGATTTACTATCTATTATTATCTTAGTCAAATGCATTGCCATTATTGTATATTATTAATCATCCTATCTAGGGTAGAGTCTTACCCGGTTATCTGGGAATGGTTTGAACCTATTAGACCTAAGGAAGTGGACATGGTCCTTAAGACTGTAAGTATATTCTTTAGACCAGGCATGTCAAACTCGTGATGTCATGTGACATCGCATGACGTATTTTTCCCATTGCCGGCAATGGGGTGGGCACGGTTTTGGCATGATGCATCCAGCCCACGGGCTGGCAGTTTGACATGCCTGCTTTAGACTCTTGTGAAAGCAGCCATGTGAGGGGTTGTCATAGGTGGGTCCTAGCAGTGGTTAATTCTTTTTTTTTAATTGAAAAGTTTTAAAATACAGTTTTCCTTTAAAAAACCCCCCTTCCCCCTCCCTGTACCCCCCTACCTCCCCCCAACCTCCCTCCCTCCACCCCTCCCTCCACCCCCCCTCCCCCCCGACTTCCCAGAGCTAAATACAAGGTATATATATATAAAAAGGCAATCATAAACAACCATATACTAACAACTATAAGTTCTAAAATCCATCACTCTCTAGCTTATATAGGATAAAACACACCTTAACAATATTAGATATATATAAAAAACTAGAATAAAAAAAGAAAGAAAAACGAAAGAAGACTTATTCGAATGCTACATAAAACTTCTTAACCCTATACTTGTTCTGGATAAACTCAATCCATTTTCTCCATTCCATAATATAACGTTCTTGCGAATGATCTTTCAAATAGGCCGAAATCTTCGCCATCTCTGCCAGGTCGGAAACCTTTAAAGTCCACTCTTCTATGGTCGGCAACTCCTCTTTCTTCCAATATTGGCCTATCAAAAGTCTTGCCGCCGTAATTAAGTTCAACATCAGCTTGGTGTCCACAACTGTAGCATCTGCAATTATTCCCAGCAAAAAAAGTTGCGGACAAAACTTTATCCTCTGTTTAAAAATCTTCTGCATATTCCACCAGATTTTTATCCAAAAAGCCTTAACCTTCTTACATGTCCACCATATGTGAAAATATGTTGCATCTTCATCACCACACCTCCAACATTTAGGCTGGTAATTCGGATACATACTTGCAAGCTTTTTAGGATCTAGATGCCATCTATAAAACATTTTGTAAAAGTTCTCTCTTAGATTTTGAGCTTGAGTAAATTTTACGTTTCTCACCCAAATCTTTTCCCACGTGTCCATTGTAATAACTTCCTGGATGTTTTGGGCCCATTTAATCATACAATCCTTAACAAGCTCTGTTTCCGAGTCAATCTCTATCAATGCAAGATATATCCGTTTAATATGTGCTGGTCCCTGATTTCTAATCTGCTTTATCAAATTTTCATCAGTCATTGTAAATCCATTTTTCTGGTCTTCTTTCCACCTGGCCTGTAATTGAATATATTGAAACCAAGTTTGAACAACCTTCTCTTCTCGCAAGAGGCTATATGATTTCAAACACCAAACGTTCCTTTCCAAGCTTAAAATTTCCTTGTACGTAGTCACATCATGTTTGAAACCAGCATGTATATTTTCTATTGCGTGTTTTGGAATTGCCCACAATGGTATCTTGCTGCTTAGCTTATGTCTATACTTCTTCCAAACTCTCAGCAATGCCTGTCTTAAAATATGCATCCTAAACACAGTATCTACCTTCTTATCATACAACAAATATGCATGCCAGCCAAACAACAAATCATGGCCCTCAAGATTTAATAACCTCAATTGCATCAAATTAATCCAATCACTTATTCCTACTAATGCAGCAGCTTCATAATATAATTTAAAATTAGGCAGTTTAAGGCCACCTCTCTCACGAGTATCCTGCATAATCTTAAGTTTAACTCGTGGCTTTTTCCCTGCCCACACAAATTTATTGATACCACGCTGCCATTCCTCCAAATTGGAATCTTTCTTAAGAATCGGTATCATTTGAAACAAAAATAAAAATTTGGGCAGGACATTCATTTTCACTGCTGCAATCCGTCCCAACAAAGACAGTTGCAATTTTTGCCAACTCTCCAGTTCTTTTTGAATCTTCCCCCATAGTTTTTCATAATTATTTTTATATAGCTTTGTATTAGAGGGCGACAAAATCACCCCCAGATATTTAACCCTTTTAACAATCTCAAATCCAGTTAATCCTTCTACGAGAGCCTTCTGTGAAACTGTCATATTTCTAGCCAAAATTTTAGTTTTCTGTATATTTACTTTAAATCCAGAAACATTCCCATATTGTGTTATTATCTCCATCAGGTCCACAACAGAGTTCTCTGGCTGGGTCACTGTAACAACCAGATCATCTGCAAATGCTCTCAATCTATAGTCCTGATCTCCAACTTGTATCCCCTTAATTTTTTCCGAATTCCGAATCTTAACCAATAGTATCTCTAATGTTAACACAAATAACAAGGGCGATAACGGACACCCTTGCCTTGTGCCCTTCTCAATATTACATGCTGCTGTCAGGCTATTGTTAACTATAATTCGGGCAGTTTGTTTTTGATATAATGCCCTAATCGGCTGTAAAAATTTTTCCCCAAAATCCATTTTATCTAACACTTTCAACAAAAATTGCCAATTCAATTGATCAAAAGCCTTTTCAGCATCTAAAAAGATTAGCGCTGCAGAGATCTGGTTGTGCCTTTCCAAAAACTCTAACACATCAACTATATGTCTCACATTATTTTTCATTTGCCTACCACTAATAAACCCCGTTTGATCCCCATGAATCACCTGTTGCAGAACCCTCATCAGTCTATTAGCCAAAACCTTAGCAAATATCTTATAATCTGTATTTAAGAGCGATATCGGTCTGTAATTTTTAACTTGAGTAGCATCCTGGTCTTCCTTCGGAATCAAAGAGATAAAAGCTGTCTTCCAAGACGGTGGCACCTTTCCCCCCCTCTGAATTGTCTGAAACAGTTCCTTTAACGGCTTTATCATCTCAAATTGTAAATTTTTATAAAAGGCCGCAGTCAAGCCATCCGTGCCTGGCGCCTTATCGACCTTCAGTTCCTTAATTGCTATAAGAATTTCTTCTTCTGTAATCAGTTGATTAATCCCCTCTTTTTGTGCTTGCGTAAGAACCGGGATGCTAGCATTCTCCAAATATTTATCAATATCTTTTACATTAATTTCCTCTTTAGTATATAATTTCGAATAAAAATCCACAAAAGCATCCTTAATAAGATTCTGTTGAAACACAACCCTTCCTTTATACTCAATCTTGTCTATATTAGAGGCCCTTTGTTTTTTCCTCAGTCTATAGGCTAACCATCTGCCTGGTTTATTAGCGTTGCAAAAAGTATTGTGCCTAGCAAACCGCAGATTGGTTGCCACTTGATCTGCCATTAATTTATCAAATTGTCCTCTTAACAGTCTAATAGCCTCCTTGATCTTCACATCCTCTGAATTCAAAATCAAAGCCTTTTCTTTTTCCTTTATTTCATTCTCCAGTTCTTTCCTTCTAGTTTCCACTGCACGTCTATGTCTATTATTCATATATATCAACACTCCTCTCATATAGGCCTTGCTAGCATCCCAAACCATATCCATAGAGGTACCCTTATTCATATTAATCTCAAAAAAATCCTTCATCCGCTGCTTACATTCTTCCACATTTCTCTGATTTCTAAACAAATTCTCATTTACGCGCCACGAGCGCCTATCTCTTTTCTCCTTATCAATCTCCAACCAAACTGGACTGTGGTCAGAGATAGTTCTTGCACATATCTTCACCTTTTTAGTTCTCAAAAAAAATCATTAGTCAACAAAATAAAATCAATCCTCGAAAAAGATTGGTGTCTGTCAGAATAAAAAGTATAATCCTTCTCCTGCAAGTGTCTCTCACGCCAGATATCTCGCAATTCCAGGTCATCCTTCATTTCAAAAAAAGATTTAGGCAGTCTAGCATGACTTGGAATGCGCTTAAAAGCTCCAGCCTTATCCAACTGTACATCCAGAACACCATTCCAGTCTCCCATAAAAATAAAAGATTTATAATCCAACTGGGTAAGCTTTGTGTGGAGTAAGCTAAAAAAATCAGCTTGTTGTTGGTTAGGTGCATATAATCCAACTAGAAGCGTCTTTTTACCTTCTAACAACAGCTCAATCATAACATATCTTCCATGCTTATCTGCTTCAATTAAGTCTGCTGTTAAGGCACTTTTAACATAAACAACCACTCCATTTTTCTTATTCTCTGCAGAGGCAACAAAATGCGTACCCAGTCTCGAGTTCAGTAAATGCTTTTGATCCAAAACTCTAATATGCGTTTCTTGCAAACATATAACATCTATCTTAAATTGTTTTAAATATTGAAAAACTTTCTTCCTCTTCTGCGGTGAATTCAGTCCATTAACATTCCAAGTTAGAAATTTAGTTGCCATGCATATCCTCCAGAAGCTCTTGGACCACAGCTTTGATAGGACTAACTTCTTTAGGCCGTGCTCCTCCCACAGCTTGACTATATGTACGTTGTGAAGAATCTGAAGACTTTTGCTGATCTTGTTCTTTTATTTTCTTTGCTCGTTTTAAAGCAGCACGCGTTACTCTTTGCTCTCTAGGATCATCCAAAGAAGTTGTAGCTTGATCTCCTCCAACACCACTTTCCTCTGTTTCATCCTCTTGATGTTCTCCTTCTCCAGATCCCTTTCCAGCTTCCAGAAGTGTTAATGGGGTTGCTTTTAAGACATTGTTGTAGAAATCACGCGCTTGCTTCACAGTAATCAGCCGGTACCTTTTACCTTCATGCATCACCATCAGCCCCTCTGGAATCTCCCATCTGAACCTTATATCTCTTTGCTTAAGCTCATGCACGAGAAATGTATAGTCCTTCCTTCCCCTTAAAATCCTTGGAGGAATTTCTTTTAAAACCAAGACTTCTTGTTCAGCAATCACCACTTTAGCATCATAGGCAGCTTGTATAACTTGGTCTCTAATTTCTCTTTTTGCAAAATAAACCACCACATCTCTAGGCAACTTTCTCTGTCTGGCAATCCATGAATTCACCCGGAACACTTTATCCATAGCTGCTCTTATTTCAGATGCTGGCTGGTTTAATACCACTTCAAGAGCCTCAGAGATCAGCTGCTTTAAATCTTCTTTAATATCCTCTTTTAAACCTCTAATTCTGATAGCAAACTGCATCTGGTAATATTGGGCTAAGCTTAACTCCTTTTCCACTTTGTCTCTTGCATTTTCATTCTCCCGTGCTTTTACTTCTAATATAGCATTCCTTTGAGCCAGATCATCCATTTTTTCATCTAATTCTTCCACACATTCCGCCACTTTATGCACTGAAGACAATATGTCTACCTTCATCACGCTGAACTTCTGTTCCATCCTCTCTTCCATTCTCTCCTCCAATTTCTCCAATTTCTCCTCCATCTGCGCAAATTTATCACCCATTGATTGATTGATTGATTCCAAAAGTTTATCCAGAGCATCTCGTAAATCCTTCGGTGTCAGCGCTTCAGGAGGGTGCAATGCCTGTAATGATGATTGTTGCACTGGCGAGAATCCACCACTCCGAAGAGTTTTAGGGGGAGGTTTCGCCGCCATCTTTTAGTCCTCAATTATGACGCACTTTCACTTAAAGTTTAAAAAGTCCAACAAGCTCGAGAGTATAGTAAAATAAACCTCTTCACCTTTGTCTCTTGTACCGCTCTGCCTGCTCATTTAAATCATAGTCCTTTCTTCAGGCAGGGATGGTTCGCAGACGCCTGGCTCTGCTCCAAGGAGTTCGGAGCAGAGACGCCGGCCAGCTGGGAGCAACCCAGGCTTCGGGGGAGTTCGATCCTTCAGCCGCCCAAGCTCCAAGCTCAGGCGGCCCCGGAGAACTCTACCCCTACCTGGGGCCTCACCCCCTCCTCTTCTCCCGAGGAGGGGGCTTCAATTTCACCCGAACAGCTGATCGGCGCTGTTTTGGGCGAAAAAACAAACAGCTGAGCCGCGGGCAGCCCGGGAAGGCTGTCTTCGGTGCCGCGCCGCCACCGGAAGTGTGGTTAATTCTTTTTTGAATGAGAGTTGTTTCTTTACCTCTTCTGGAGGCTTTGTTTCATCTCCCTCCTCAAAAAAACATCATTACACTCCCATGCTGAACAATGCCTGTCCAGGATCCAACCTTCCCTTTTGGGGGAAAAGTGATCAATAATATAGTTGCACAACAGGTCCAGAGGTTCTGGATGAAGCAGATTATCTGGTTGCTTTTCAATCAGGTTTCAGACCCAGGTATGCAACAAAGATGGCTTTAGTCATATGTTGGGATGATCTCTGGCATGGTCAGGATGATGGTGGTGGGTCTGTCCTTGCCTTACTAGACTTTTGGAATGTTGATGCCATTGACCATGGTATTTTTCTGGATTTGTTTTAAAGGATTAGGGATGGATAGCATGGTATTGAACTTGTTTAGTTCCTTTCTCTGGGATCAGTTCTAGTGGGTGATGATTAGAAAGAAGAAATCTTGGCATTGGTCTATGATATATGGCTGCCATGGGGTTAGTTCTTTCAAATTCCATACCTTCATGAGAACACAGAGTAAGCTCATCTGTACTCACCAAGGAGTACAATCATGACTGTACATCTCTGGTTAATTAAGTGATGGTATGAATATTCTATTCCAGTGTCTGGAGACTGTGAAAGAGCATGAGGAACAACAGACTTCAACTAAACCCTGGAAAGATGGAGTGGCTTTGGGTTTTGGAGCCTCTGATTCTAGGACTATAACATCTCTAGTAATGGATAGTGTTGCATTGCTTCCCAAACACAACCCTATGTGCAATCTGTGAGTTCTCCTAGATTCATGACTTCTGCTTGAGGAGCAGGTAGCAATTGCAGTTAAGAGGGCTTTCGCACAGTTTTGTATTGTTCACTAGTTGCTTCCATTCCTGGATCAAGGGGCCCTACCCTCAGTCACTTATGCCTTGGTCATCTCCTGGTTGGACAATGTTTTCTGCATGGGGCTCCTCTTGAACAGTATATGGAAACTTCAGCTGTTGCAAAATACAGCAGTGTGAACAATTATATTGTTCCTGGTAAAGCACATGTTACACCTTTGCTATGCAAGCTGCATTGGTTACCAGTTTGTTACCCAGTTCAGTTCAAAGTACTGATATTGACCTAACTACCTAACATAGGAGTGGGATATCTGAAGGACCACCTCTTCCTGATTTCAAATGCCCATTCCACTAGAACTATTAGAATGAGCATACTATGGATTTTGTCATCAAGCAAGCAATATTTGGTGGACCCTAGACAATGGGTCTTTTGTGGAGTCCACATTGTGGAATTTTCTCCTTCCAGATATGAGGTTGACATCATCACTTCTGAGCTTTCAGAAGTCCCTCAAGACTTGGTTGTGCCAAGGATCCCATGGGTTTACTTATGAGAAGGCTTCATTATCATTGGCATCTCTCAATCTACTGTATTATTTTTCTTTTCTTGGTTTAGTTTTTCTTTTCTTTTATTGTTTTTAATGCTTTTAAATAAGTATATATAGTGGTTTTGGATAACCATTGTTTTATTGGATTGTTATATGCTGCCCAAAGTCACTTTTTGTGAGATGGGGAGCCATATAAATTTGATAAATAAATAAATTTTATCCCTACAATATTTTTAAATATTTGGATAATTTTATGTCACTTTTGTCACTGTTTTTAAAATTATATTATTTATATCACATTTCATTATATAGCAATGCCTTACAATAAAATTTAAATAAATTTCTGTTCTTGGTACAAACTTAATTCAAGATTATTCCCTATCAATTATAACAATACAGAACATGAGAATTGAACAAAAACAGCTTTCCCTGGTTTTGAACAATCAGGTGGAAATGATCAGAACTTAAGTTATGACAGTATTACAAATGGAAATTTAAAATTTGTGGATCTAGCACTATTAGTTTAAGCTTAAAGGTAAAGGTAAAGTTTCCCCCACACATGCATGCTAGTCGTTTCCAACTCTAGGGGCTGGTGCTCATCTCCATTTCAAAGCTGAAGAGCCAGCGCTTGTCCGAGGACATCTCCGTGGTCATGTGGCCGGCATGACTAGATGCCAAAGGCGCACTGAACGCTGTTACCTTCCCACCGTAGTGGTCTCTATTTTTCTACTTGCATTTTTACGTGCTTTCAAACTGCTAGGTTGGCAGAAGCTGGGACGAGGAACAGGCGCTCACTCTGTTACATAGCACTCGGGATTCAACCCGCCAAACTGCTGACCATCTGATCAACAAGCTCAGCATCCTAACCCTCTGAGCCACTGTGTCCCTTACCCCAGTTTAAGCTTAGAAACAGAGAAAAATATACTTCAAAGTGTAGCACTTTTAGATGAAAGGAAAAGAAAAATGTCTGCTTATACTTTGGGAATAAATCTGGAATGATAAAGTTTATTTTACTAAGAATAGACTATGAACAGGCAATATCTCTTAAATAACATGTTATAGATGTCACATATTTATGCAGAGTCTGTAAACTCCCTCTGGAATAGTCAATAAGTTATTGTCTATAACCCCTGTCACCCCTTACACAACAGGTTTATGTGGGGCATAGAAAAGCCTTTACTCTGGTATGAGGTATTAAAAAGTACCCTATTCAGAACAATTCTGCCCTTATGGGATGGGAAGATAGAAACAATTAAGCATGTAATACTGATTTGACAAGATTATAGCCATATATGCAGCATCTATAATACATCCTTGCAAGTAGATTTTCCAGGTTGCCTCAGGCATTTCTTTTTTTTATTGAAAAGTTTTACAATACATTTTATTTTTAACAAAACAAAACCCCTCCCCACCCCCTCCCCTCTCCCCGACCCTCCCCAACACCTCCCTCCCTTCCCCCTCCCCCCTCCCCGACTTCCCAGAGCTAAATACAGGGTATAAAAATACAAACAAACATAATCTACCTTATGCAAACAACAATAAACTATTAAATCTATCGCACTTTAACTCTTATAAAATAACTACAAGCAATATAAATATCACATTAATACTTATTCAAATGCTAGGTGAAACTTTTTAGTCCCATATTTCTTCTGAATATAATCAATCCATTTCTTCCACTCCACAATATATCTCTGTTGCGAATGGTCTTTCAAGTACGCTGAGATCTTTGCGCCTCAGGCATTTCTATGCATTGCTTCAATTGTCTGATAGGACTCTGACCATAACATATAAGGTGGCAAAATTTTGTGTGGTAACTTCAGATGCTGGTGCCTGCTGGTGCCTGCAACAAGCAAAATTGTTTCTCTCCTCAGTTTTTGTCTCTTCATTTCCTGAACTGTTTGCTTCCTTCCGGTTTTGGCACCTGCTTATAGATTATTTGCTTTATGTATTTATATTTATACTGATTTGTTTTATGAATTATTTTTCAACTTGTATAAGGAATTTTTGTAAAATATGCATTTTAATCATATTTGAATGACACTTTTAGTAAATCCAGGATTCTCTATGATGGGTTATGTTTCCCCTACATCGTATCATCATTTATTTAACAAATTATAGTTTTATATTTCTATATGTTTATTTATATTTCTATATAAAACTATGTTGCATAGTTTTATGCTGGTCTTTAGCTATAATAGTTACTTTACATAAATAGCAAGCTCTGGAAAATCTCACTGGTGATTAACAGAAGGCAATAGTCAGATTTATTTTTGTTTATAGTAAGAGACTAATATGTTTTCTCTTTTTTGTAACAATGTCTTGACCTTTGGGGAAAATGTAACTTTCTGGTAGATAAGTGTGGTAAAAAAAAGGCCAAATATTCTGCATTTGAATAAGATGTTTTCTAGTTATAGAAGAAACGGGCCCAGTATAAATATATTGATATTGGAATCCTATTTGGAATTAACTGTATTAAATTCAACTTTGCTGACATCTGGTGGGAGTCATAGTAGCTATTGGATTTAATATTTTTTAAAAAAATGAGTGAATTAAATTGGTAATATTAATAAGAATTGTGAATTCTTTGAAACTATTTACAATGTGCCTAAATTGAGTACAGCAACAATATTTTGTGTTTGTTCCATCTTTGTTCCCAGCTCCTTTTCTCTTTCCTTGAAGTAGACCAAAGAGAAATCTTTACTGCAAACTAATCAAACTCATAATGACATTGCAGTTGTGTAGGGGCTTGTTCGTCTGTTTAAGCCAGACTTGGTAATATGCTCATTAAGAGCAAAGAGAAGGCATAATTTTAGAATCATTCAGCCTTGGCAAAGGCTGTTCCTGTGGAGATTAAGTCTAAAGAGCAACAGATTTTTGAGAACGCAGGTGCTAATCCATGGAAGCCTCAGCTTGCTTTCTCCTACCGTTGAAAAGAGAGGTTAAACAGGATTTTCAAAGTCTGTCGCAGTGACCAGTAATTAAAATCTAGCTGAAGGGAGGGGCCCATTGCTTTCTTTTGGCTTTTAAATCTGAGTTTAAGGGGGGAAATGGGAAATTACCAATTAGGAGTTTTGAGTAATGAAGAAAAATAATAGGATGCTGCTAAAATCTTAAAAATATCTGAGGGAACACCTGCTGCCAGCATCAAGTTCCCTTCATCCAGTGCACTCCCACAGGGAGGGTCTCCTCAGGGTGCTGCCGGTAAAAGATTGCCAGCGGATAACACCCAGGGGGAGGGCCTTCTCAGTGGGTGCACCTGCCCTCTGGAACCAGCTCCCCATGGAGCTCAGGACTGGCCCCGACCTCCGTTCATTCCGCCGGGACCTGAAGACCTGGTTCTTCGAGCTCTCTGGCCCAGGCTGAGAATTTTAATTTTAATTTAATTGGGGTTTTTACTTTTTTCAGGGATTGATGCAATTTTTTAATTGTTTTTAACTTTTGTATTTCTTGTTTTAAATACCCTGTAAGCCACTCTGAGTCCTTCGGGAAAGGGCGGTATATAAATCAAAATAAATAAATAAATAAATAAGAAGTAGTGATTACAGAATTACAATGTGTAATTCAAAATATTGTTTTTGGTAATATAAAGAAAAGATTAGAGGAAAGTCTGTATGTGATGAAGGGAAACACAATAATATATAATCCTGATTGCTAGAAAGAGAAAATTATATTTCAGATTTGGGACAGGCTGTTAGATTCATAGCATTAGATGGTGGTTAATGAACAGAATGATAAAATGGAATAAAGGACAAGGAATACTATAAAAGAAATGAAGGAAGTTAATGAAAAGGGACAAAGGACAGGCAATGTCAGATAAGAAGTTTTTAAGAAAAGTAATTTCAAAAAGAAGACAAATTGTAGAAATAAAGCATAGGTAGTACAAAAGGAAGGATTGGGTGAAGGTATTTGAAAGATGATCAAGTCAACTAAAAATGACTGGATCGCCATTAAAAGATTGGCCATTACCTAATGAGTACAGTATACTTCATATTATTATTTGATTGATTGTTTAATTGATCAAATTGATATGGCTTCTCATTTTACAGGAAGTAACTCTAGGCAGCGTACAAAATTGAGTTATATAAATCTTGAGGGATTTTTGACATTAACAAGTATTGTGCTGGAGGAGAAGGAATGAGAGAACCTGGTGGCAGAGTCAAAAGAGGAATCAGCCTAGAATCCCTACATAACCACAAATGTATTAAATCCAACATACCATGAATTCTTTTGAGCCTTATCTAACTTCTATGAGGTGATACCTGTTAGTTGAGAATATTCTTGTCCATAGGTATGAGCATTAAATCTGCTTAATTGGAACTTTAGTGCAGTTCTGTACTTGTACATCTGACAGGAGTTAATGTAACATCAGGGGCTGGGGGTAGAGACTCTTCCATAAGGTGGTGCACAACAAGAAGCTCTGCATAGGCCCTCCTATGCAGTCCCACTGCCACCTGCTCTTCAAGCATCTGCTGTTCAAGGACTCCCATACTTCACAGAGGGTATGCAACCCTGGGGCAGTGCAACCCAATTCAGCACCAGGGATGATGTAGTACTATAACTAGAGGACCCCAAAACTCAAAGCCACTTGGTCTTCCCAGGGTTTAGTTGAAGTCTGTTGTTCTCAATCCATTTACAGCCTCCAGACACCTGGATGTATGTCCATATCACCACTTATTTCACCAGGGACAGATATGTAGAATTGGATATTATCAACATATTGATGATATCTCACCCATGAAAACATATGAGTTCACCCAGGAGCCTCATGTAGATATTAAATAAAACAGACAGCACTGCACCTTATGGCACCCCACATAAAGGGAGCTGAAGGCAGGCACTTTCCTCCCCAATCACCACTGACCGAAATTGACCCCAGAGAAAGGAGGGAAATGATCATAGCACTATGTCATCATGCTAATTGCCTGGGCTGATCCAGAAGGATATCATGGTTGATGGTATTGAAAGCAGCCAGAGAGCAAGTAGGGGAAATACGGATGCACAACCCCCATCCCACCCATGCTAGAAATCATCCAAAAGCATGATCAATGACATTTCTAACTCATATTCAGATCTGAAGCCCGACTGAAAAGGATCCAGATAATCTGCTTCCAACTACGTTACCCAGAAAAGGGAGGTTAGATACTGGAAAATATTGTCTAGTACGGTAGAGACCAATGATGGCTTCTGGAGGATGGGGCAAATCAAGGCCTCTTGAAGAGGTAAAGGAACAAACCCCTCATTCCAGAACCACTCACACAACCTCTCCCTGGCCATTTTAAAAATCCAGGAGGAACATGGATTTAAAGAGCAGGTAGCTGAGTTCACAATCTTAAGAACCTTGATATGGTAGATTGTTTCTATGAACGAAAGAGTTGGTGTGAAAAACAGCAATGAAACAGCAGTTTCCCAGGAAGGAGGGAGCAGATTCTGAGGAGAGGAGCAAGAAGAGGCAAACCTGGAGCTGCATTGGAGAAAGAGATTTAGGACAACCACTCCCTAGAGTTTCCCAGGATATAACAGTTAGGGTTGGAGTGTTATAGATTTAATGTGACAAGATTCTGTCCATATGGTATGAATAAATAAAAAAACCTGAACATTGGCTGGATTGCTCTGTGTTATTCTTGGGATGTCCACTGCCTCAGGCCTAACAGATTCAAGCCATTTCCAGATAACTGTGCATCTCCTCTGGACTTGCAATAAAGGCAGCATCCAACTGCAAATGAGATATTAGATTGTGTGGCAGACCAACACGAACAAAGCCCCAGCAGATGCCTCAGCACCAAACCACATCCAGCAACCGCATCTACCAGAATCTGCTTCCACCAAAAGCAACCCGCAATAGCATCCCACAGCATTCCACAACAGTTTGCTTCTCAACTCAATAGCAGAGTCATTCTTAGCATCTAGCAGCAGCCCATTCCTCTAGGAAAGAAAAAGAAAAAGTCAGTAGCAGGTCTAAAAACAGTCCAAAAGCTAATGGTCAGTCCAAAACCTACGCCAAATCCAAGGATGGTGCAGCCAGCCAAAAATGGCTTGGAAAAGGCAGCCATCAAAACATAAAAAATGCTGTGAACTGCAATAAAATGACAAGCAAGCAAACACAGCAAGCAGCTGTATTCTATCCTCTGTCCTCTGTCATGCTGCACTCTGGTGCAGTTTAACCATTCCCTTAGCCTCCAAACGTTCAACTGAACAGTCCACACCAGCCTAGTAAATGCCTCAATAATAAACCACAAACATAATGCACAAACCACATAAACAATCTGACAATAGCCCAACTGCTCCCTCTCTCCCCCTATGACTGACACCTTCATCCCAAAACATCATTATGTACAAGATAAACAAAAGAAGGAGCTTGTGGTAAAGAAAGTCCAGCAGAAGCAATGGTGATATACAATTCGATCAAATTGCCACCAAGATTCATTGAGACACGATGGGAGTTGTAAATCAATGGACTCTTATGGATTGATCCACAAACTGATAAAATACGATGTGGAATATGCAGCACCAGAAACTTTCATTCTTTGTTTCTTTTATGTAGAGATCCTTAGAAATGGAAAGAGCAAACAAAGGATTATCTCTTAGCTCCTTTCTTAGTGTTTCAGCCAGGGAAAAAGAAATAGGAAAACACTCTCAGATTTTCAATTTTCCCATTTCTTACTGAAATAATATAATTCTTCTTTCTTCATGAAAACAGAAAACTCCAGAAGTCTACAAAAATATAGACTTTGTATCAGAAAATGTAGCATTTTTAATAAGCCTATATTGTCTTTTTAGATTTTAAACATCTTGTTTTGGATACTCATAATGGGGTGTGTAGGCATGCATCTATGTATACATTGTGTGTGTGTGTGTGTGTGTGTGTGTGTGTGTGTGTGTGTGTGTGAAGTCTATGGGGTCCTGATCTTGCTGTCCTTCAAAAAACCAAAAACGTTCTGGCTTTCCAGCAGGTGCCCAGCTATGGGGTGATTTTGATTTTCCTTGGATTGTTATTTTCTATTTAGTTATCTTTAATGCTATATTTTGGCTTTAAAGTGTCATATGTTAGCCATTTTGATTATCATGTGGCCATACAAATCCAATGAATGAATAAATAAATAAATAAATAAATAAATAAATAAATAAATAGCAAACAGTGTTGAATATGAACCTTATTGAATGAAGTTCAGGATTCCAATATGGAGACCTTATACAGTTATGATAGGATATCACCCCCCCCCCAACAAATTCAGAGCATCATTGGAATCTATTAAGAGGTGGAACAGCTATTTAATTGGTGCCCCTTCTTCTGAGATTAGTACCAGCCACCAGCCACTCAATATATGTAGTAGAAAATGATCTGTCCATGGCAATGGAGTCACAAATAGTTCTCCACCATCAAAAATACACCTTGTTGCCATGTACCTTGAGGCTATTTTAATAATAAACATAAAAATATTATCACCTTGGTATGTTAAGGTCTTACCATGCAGAATAAAGACCAGGTCAAATTGGTTGCTTTGGAGATAATGTTTTGTATATGTAAAAGTTTATATATGAATTAAACAGAGAGCTAATTAACTATGCTAGGACAGTCCTGGAAAAGATAATGTTATTGGAATTTTGATCCTCATTAAACTTTGAAATTACAAATGCAAAAATGATATTTAATGCAAACCATCCTTATTAATGCTGATTTTGTATTTTGAATGCAAAAATCAATCAATAAATATAGATTTGTTTTCTTTGTGTAGACTGCAGCAAAAATTCATTTTAAGCAGGCTATATGATTAGATATTATGATAATATCTAATTCTAGTAAAGTCATGGTGCTACTTGTTTTATTTATGGAAAGAAGTACATGTTGACATATAATAAAACAACAAGCTCAAATGAATAAGGTACAGACTTTTGTGCCATCTTGTAGGCTTTCTTGGAAAATGTTCTGTGAAACTCCAGTTTTTCTCTCAGTTTGAAAAATCTTACACAATTGATATATGATGCTTACCTAGAGCTTACTCAAGCCTCAGAATGACTTTATTTTCAATATCCCTTCCCATCAAGTTATCACTCATTATCCAAAATCACAAATGTAGCAAAAATGAAAGCTTGCACAGTTAATGAGTTACCCTGACATTATCAAACAGTTGGCTCTTCATTCATTAGGCAAGTTCAATAGGGTGCTAAATTAGAAAGAATCAGGAAGTAGGGTAAAGCAGCATTGATAATAACTGAAGCGCAAGGATGCTAAAGTGAATACTAATTTTCTTCTGCTCAGACTTCAGTATTAACATCTTTGATAGAACTGTCTTATCCATTCCCATGATGCCTCTACACTTGTTTCAGCTCGAGTTATGCTTTTGGTTTATAATTGCCTTCTTTGAAACTTCCTTACCAGACATTTTCAAAGTCAGATTTACTTACATTTAAACACAGCTTCACTTTGTCACATCACTATGTGATAAGATGTCATGAACTTTTCTGCTAATGCAGCTCCTGGAGCAGACGTACAATATGGGCATACCAAGATGCACCTGTAATTTCTTGTGCCACTGCATTCTGGACCAGCTTCTATTTCTAGATAATCTTCAAAGACAGCCCCATCCAGAAGACATTGTAGTTAATCCACTTCGGAGGTGACTAAGGCCAGTGTCTCCTGGTCCAGGAAGGGGCCCAGTTAGCATATAAAATGAAGTAGTGCAAAAATTCTTCTGGCCATGGCAGCCACCTACTCTTCAAACAGAAACAAGACCCTTAAGTTTTATACCAGTTCTGTTTGGTATAGTTCAACCCCATCCAGAACTAAAGATGGAAAAAACATAGAAACCAGGAGACCCTAAAACCCACAACCAGGATTTCAGGGCTTAGGTGAAACCTGATGGTTTTTTTCCCATTCCCTGCAAACCTTCACGGCATCATATGATCAGAGTGATTAGAACTGGGTTTTATTCAAATACTCATGATGCTGCACCCCGTGTCATTGGATGAACTCACCCAGAGGCTTCATGTAGATATTGAATAAGAACTGGGAGATTGTCAAAGCCCAAGGAACCTCACAGAGAAGGGACATGGGCTAGATCTCCCAAATCCCATTAACATGGGATAACATGGTCTGAACAAGAGAGGAGGACCAGTGTAGAACAGTGCCTCCCATTTCTAATCCCCAAAACTGATCCATGATATCAAATACTGATAAAAGATTAAGAAGAGCCAGGATGGATGCACTGCCTCTTTACTGCTCTCATCAGAGTTCATTCACAAGTGCAAGCAATGCTATTTCAGTCCCATGCCCAGGTCTGAAACTTTATTGTAAAGGATTTAGATTATCCATTGCTTCCAGAATTCTCTGAGGTTGCTATGCAATTACCTTCTCAACCTTCCCTGATAAGGGAAGATTGGAAATGGGATGAAACTATAGTCTCTTCAAGCAGTGGTGGAACTACCCTCTCCCAAGGATGAGTTCAGCACCACCAGGATTCAACTACATATCATCTCCAGGAAGCCTTAGCAAGCCAGCAGGGACAGGGCTTTCAACACAGAGGTAGCTGTGTTAACAATTCCAAAAACCCTGTCCACTTCCTCAGGATCCACAAGATCAAGCTCCTTCCAAATAACCAGGCCAGACTGCATCTATGCAATGCTGGGTACAAATGGCTGGGTACAAATGGCTTTTCAAACTATCCATAAATTTTGTGAGCAGAGAAATTGGCAGATGAGTCTTCTGAATTTTTCCAGACTCTGGAGACTTTTTCTATAACTCCTCAGGCGAAAGACTTTCTTTTGGCAGTGTTATTACATCATTCTGAAAACATTCAGCGGAAAGAATTTTCTTAAGACGTCTTCTTTTGGGAATTAACTCTAATGTGAGAAATCAGCTAAAGAAACGGTTATACAATGCCAGATGACAGTCTCAAATGTTCCTTAGCCACCTGACACATAAATAAGAACAGAACTGGCATATTCCATCCACGGAGATATCTCTGAAATCTTTTTTTTCCCTTTAAAATAATTTCTAATGTAAACTCACTTTCATTGGATGAGAATTTCTCTGATCAGACCTAAAATTAAATCAATACAGTTTAAAAATGTGAATTAAACAAAGTTCTCTGGCATCCCCATCTACCAAATTATCCTGCATTGATGTCCTTACTACAAAAGAAAACAATACAACTATAGTATATAACCAGCTTATGGTTCACATGAATTACATTCAGACATATGTTTCTAAGGGAGCTTTGTGGATTCATTTCTCTTCTTCAATATAAGTAGCAGAAGCCAGTATAAAACTTTATTATTAGTTACCTGTCCTTGTTCAGCTAATGGTTAAGAAGCCTGATCTGGATGTCTTTAACTTCAGCTTTGCCTAGTAAACATTTTCATGGATTAATCAACCAAATTTATAGATGATTGGTTCCTTCCTCTAATAGCTCTAATTAGTGTTAAAAAGAAAGGTTTGGGGTTTTAGGATTCTATCAATGCCAAAGCTTTAACTAACACAACTTCTGCCTCATTGGGTCATCATTTCAGAAATATTTCCTTACCTAAACAGAGAAACAGAATGACCACTCGTGGGCAAAAAAACAGTGGGGCAGGAGCGATTTCCAACATTCTGCTGGCTTCCCCATTGAGATTGCTTGTGTGAATCTGGCAGGAAGCTTTAGAAAACTTCCTTCCTTCTTTCCTTCCTTCCTTCCTTCCTTCCTTCCTTCCTTCCTTCCTTCCTTCCTTCCTTCCTTCCTTCCATCCTAGTGGGTGTGAGGGAATTGCAAAGCTGACTGGAAAACTGTCACAGAATGTTGAAAATAAAGAACATGTCACTGCAGGAGGCACAGCACAGCAGCAGCCAGTAGTACTGAAGCAGCCACAACTTTTCCAAATTTCATCCTCTTGGGAGTCATGGGTTCCTCATTTGGACACATTTCATAAATTAGCCCATTGGTTCACCTTTTTGCCCAGGTAAAGGTCACGACAACGGGTGTTCTAGTAATAGTAGATATATCGGGAGAAGCCTAAGAGGCCTTCCTTGTTGCCAGTCATGGAATGCCCTGTATGAGCACTAAAACTGCCAAAAGCACTGGCAACGTAACAGTGACATTTTGTATGTTTGCACAAGGCACATTATAGTAACAGCTGCTTAGACAGATTTCTGCATTTTTTTTACACAACTACTTCCCAATGTATTTCTATCCTTGGCATTCCCTTTCAAAAATAGAAAATACCAGCTGTTCCTTCTGGCTGCCAAGGCTGAAAACAGCATATCTCCCTTCTCTCACCAAATAAATAACTTATTGACACATGCTGCAAATGCTCAGCTTTGCAATGGATTCGCTTTCCAACTAAAAGATAACAACAATTAAAAAAAAGACAGTAGACTATTTCCTCCCTCCAGTAGAAGGCTGTTGATCTCCTGCAGACATGAGAAAGTGAAGTTTAAAGGCTACAAACGGTGATATAACGTTGCTCGATGACTGCTGAACTCAGTGGTTTCAATAAGATGAAACAAAGAGTGCTCACAAAATTGATCTTTTAAGCTTCCTTTGTGCTCCAGGAATACCTGTCAAAATTCAGATCCCTATATTGCTCATTTATTCTTCTTTCAAAGGTTTTCTGTTTGGGGGTAAGTTAACAAGAATGAATGCTGTCTTTACAGAAAGATCACTGATGTAGCTTGTGCTTTCAGGAAAAGGCCTCTTAGCTCAATGAAAGTACCTTGGATAAATAAGGTTAAAAATCACTGGGATCTCCTTATACTCACTGCTATCTTTCTTCCATATAGTGCTCCTTAGATCTACTGTATTACAATTATTGTAATTACGTACTAGCCAATATGGCATATTAGAGATGATGGGAATTGTTGCCAGACCTCTCTGTTGAGCAAGAGTGGCATACGTCAGATTAATTAGATGCTCCTTCATGGCAAAGAGAAGTTTCTTAATCAGAATAGAGCTGGAAGGGACCTTGGAGATCGTCTAGGTTTTAAAAACCTCCAGTGATGAAGCACCCGCAACTTCTGAAGGCAAGCTGTTCCACTGGTTAATTGTTCTCACTGTTAGGAATTGTATCCTTCATTCCAGATTGCTTCCCTCCTTGATTAGTTCCCATTCATTCTTTCTTGTCTTGTCTTCTGATGCTTTGGAAAATAAGTTGACCTCCTCTTCTTTGTGGCAGCCCCTCAAATACTGCAGCACTATAGTCCTTCTTTTTTATAGACTGGCCATACTCAGTTGCTGCAACCGTATGTATTAGTCTCCATGCCTTTAACCATTTTAGTTGCTTTTCTCTGCACGTCTTTACTTGAAGACAGCAATGAACACATAATAATAATAATAATAATAATAATAATAATAATAATAATAATAATAATAATAATAATAATAATAATAATAATAAAAGTTGGAAGGGACCTTGGAGGTCATCTAGTCCAACCCCCTGCTCAGGCAGGAAACCTTATACCATTTCAGGCAAATGGCTGTCCAGTCTCTTCTTAAAAACCCAAGGATAATCCCTACTTTTTGTTTTTAAAAGTTTGTTTGGACCTTATTCTTTTGCTCTTTCAGTGACTTGGGTAAGGATAAATTATTTTTCTTCAACAGAATGACCCCAATCAAATAAATATTGGCTAATGTTATAGATCTCTTCCCATGTAATTCCATCTGATCTGATTTTCTGAAAATATTGCTATAGAAAAACAAAACCAATAATTTGCCCCTAGAATTCATCTTGCAGAAGGAGAAGAGGAGAAATCAGTATTGGTGAAGCAAACCATGGACTAATTTCACTTTACTAGGTAAAGGTCTTATTTTACTATAAGCCCTTTACTAGGGCTTATTTGTATTTTACTATAAGCCCTTTACTAGGGCTTATTTGTATTTTACTATAAGCCCTTTACTAGGGCTTATTTGTATTTTACTATAAGCCCTTTATTAGGGCTTATTTCTATTTTACTATAAGCCCTTTACTAGGGCTTATTTCTATTTTACTATAAGCCCTTTACTAGGGCTTATTTCTATTTTACTATAAGCCCTTTACTAGGGCTTATTTCTATTTTACTATAAGCCCTTTACTAGGGCTTATTTGTATTTTACTATAAGCCCTTTACTAGGGCTTATTTGTAGGTAATTATATCAATTGTGTTTCATTTTGTCACTTATTGTAATACCTGAGGAGTTTGAAATGTTTATGATTCACTCTGATGAAATTCAAATAGTTCCTTGAATAAACAGTGTATAGAGAGTTATTACAAAATATTTTTTAAAAAGAATTATTAATAATCTTTATTTTCATTTTTCTCTCTCATCATGTTTCCAGGCTACCAATTCAAGTTATTTTAGCACAGATCACATTTCACATGCCCAATTTCTGACAACGCTGTTCCTATTTGTTGCCTGACTATTTGCAATCAATAACATTCTAGGTACAGGAGTCATTGCAGTTACAAACATTAAGTGGATTAGAAAAAGAAATGCACTTGCTGTATTTTAACATTTTCTTGCACAATTGGAGAACATTACTATGTATATCCTTTATTTCTCTCCTCTCTGTTTCTATGTATATACATATGTATATGCATATATTTTATTCGTATTTGTGTATCTAAATTATATATATATATAAAATCTTAAATGTGCTAAATTTTCCAGGCCTCATCAAAATCTGTTTGTACATGCAGACTCAGTAACCTATTTGCTCCAGCTTGCCTGCACTGCTGGGATTAGAAAATGGTCCTTAAACTAATGCATATCAATACTTTGGAATTTCAACTTCAGCTCTTCATGCTTGAATAAATAATTCTTGTCCTCTTGCTTGCATTCAATTATTAAGAGGCTGTGGAATTCAAATCTCATTCTGACCCTTTTGCCTTTTCAAATTGTGGCTTTGGAGTATCTAATTGCTGTCTTTGGTAAATATGTTTCTTTCCCCTTTCCTTTCCCTTCTATTCCCCTTTCTTTTCCCCTCCACTGCCTTTCCCTTCCCTTCCCTTCCCTTCCCTTCCCTTCCCTTCCCTTCCCTTCCCTTCCCTTCCCTTCCCTTCCCTTCCCTTCCCTTCTCTTCTCTTCTCTTCTCTTCTCTCCTCTCCTCTCCTCTCCTCTCCTCTCCTCTCCTCTCCTCTCCTCTCCTCTCCTCTTCTCTTTTCTCTTTCTTCAACACTCAGTTGCCAAATTTTGTTTCCTTCTTTTTGTGATTGAATAAGGTATAAAGAATAATATTTACTGTGTATTAGCAATGTATTTCTACAGCATTTATTTTACATTATTACAACATTATATAAACACAGGTATGCAAATACACACACACATAAACAGTATTATGTATATGATAGTATTACAACATTCCATGTGGAATATCTATTGGCAATATTCCAGCAAAATAATCACAGGCAAAAGGGTTTAGCAAAAAAATCCTGCTTCACATCATTTTAGAACCAGCAACTAAATAGCACTTGGATATCAAAATATAAACATTGAGAAATTGTGAATTTGCTTTACAGTGTTTTTTAAAAAATAATCTAAAGGGAAATGTATATGGGAAAGTATGTAAAAATCCTCATTATATTCATGTGGCAGGACACTTCCTAGTAGAGAGGAAGCATGTAGCTAATCAATGCCAAGCACAGGAAGGCAACTGAAGGCAGTCCATTGAACTCAAGATAATACAGGTAATCCCCCAGATATTAGCATTTATTTAGCAAGATTTCACAAAAACGAGGTTATTCAGAAAGGGTACTTACATTGTTGTTGTTGTTAGTTGCGAAGTCGTGTCCGACCCATTGCGACCCTATGCACAATGTTCCTCCAGGCCTTCCTGTCCTCTACCATCTTCTGGAGTCCATTTAAGCTCACGCCTACTGCTTCAGTGACTCCATCCAGCCACCTCATTCTCTGTCGTCCCCTTCTTCTATTGCCCTCAATCTTTCCCAGCATTAGGCTCTTCTCCAGTGAGTCCTTCCTTCTCATTAGGTGGCCAAAGTATTTGAGTTTTAGCTTACATTACATTACATTACATTAGCTTACATTACTTACATTACTTACATTAGAAATTCAAAATTGTGATCAAAAACTGCCGGCATCAAATGCCCTTCGCCCAGTGCGCTCCCACAGGGAGGGTCTGCTCAGGGTTCCGCCGGTGAGAGATTGCCGGCGGGTGACACCCAGGGATAGGGCCTTCTCAGTGGGAGCGCCTGCCCTCTGGAACCAGCTGCCGGTGGAGCTGAGGACTGCCCCCGACCTCCGATCATTCCGCCGGGGCCTGAAGACCTGGCTCTTTGAGCTCCCGGGCCCAGGCTGAGGAGAAAATTTTAACTGGGGTTTTTAAGTGTACAGGGTGAATTTAATATTTTTAACTGGTTTTTAACTTTTGTATGTTTTGACTTTTAATTCCCTGTAAACCGCCCTGAGTCCTCAGGGAAAGGGCGGTATATAAATGTAATAAAATAAAAACAGGCCTCTGTAGCCATGTGACTTGGATTCAGTCTCGGCTGCTGCAGTGGCCATTTTAACTCTGTGACTTGCCTGGGCCAGTTCGGGCCTATGAGAAGCCAGAACTGGGTTAAAAGAATCAAGGTGGTAGCTACAAACAAAGCCCTCCCATCTCCTTTGATCCCTTGTTTATATGTACCATGTATGTAACACACATGAAAAAAGAGGGCTAGTGGAAGGAAGCTGTCCTTGAATGATTGAAAACATTTTGTACTTCTGAGCTGAAAACCCTAGACAAAACACCGATTCAGCATTTTCTTCACTATTTTCTTTCTATTCTTTCTACCTCATCTCAAGTTTTCTCTCAGCTCATTTGTGAAACAGTAACTCAATGTGTACGTGAATCATAAGTAAAGCAAAAAGGTAGAAATTTTTATGCAGATTTCCCCCAAAGCCAATGTGCAATCATTAAGAAACTAAGAGAAACTAAAACTGACAGGTTTTTCTGATTTTGTGATAGTTATCCATTTGTGTAAGGAATTACAATATTTTATATTAGTACACTGCCATGGACAAGTGTTGGATCAGAAAACAGTCATATCTCAAGTCAATATTTTGACCCTTGTAAGGAACTATTGGGTTTCATAATTGGTTATTTATTTATTTTATTTATTTTATTACATTTATATACCGCCCTTTCCCGAAGGACTCAGGGCGGTTTACAGGGTGATTAAAAAACCAAGATACAAAAGTTAAAAACAAATTTAAAAAAAATTATATTTGTCCCTGCATAAATAAAACCCCAGTTAAAATTAAGATTAATTCTCAGATTGAACTATTTGTCTTCTTAAGTGGAGGGTTTGTAAATCTAACAGCTTTTTTTTTCTTTTTTTTTCTTTCTTGTCTGAAACCTGGACTTCCTTCCAGCTCTATATATGTATTTAATTTGTAGAATATCTAATTCCCAAATTACTTTAAGTACAGTTATTGTTGTTATTCATCATGATGATACGAATTTCATACCACAAGAAGAAAATCTTGAGAAACGGCTTCTTAATATTCACCTGATTTCACAATAGCTGGAAGGCAACTTATGGGCATGTGAAAGTATTTACAAGTTATGAAGACACATTAAAAGAAGAGTACTGAAGAATACATGAAGCAAAAGGAATTTGTATTACTTGATTAGTAATGAAAATAACATACATGATGGTGTCAAGCCCTATGGGCTCGACACTACAAGGGGAACCAGGGGAGCACTTCCAACAATGCCCATGCAGCACCGAAGGCCCAGCCACGCCCGCACCCCCCAACTGTTCGGCGGGCGAACACCAGACCTGCTGCCGCACTAACAGCTGTTTGGCGGGTGAACTCCAGACTGGCGGCTGCACCAACAGCTGATCGGCGGCCAGAGGAGATTGTGGACGGGCGCAGAGGGTCCGTGCCGGCACAGACAGCTGATCGGCGGCTGAAGGAGACTGCGAGCGGCTGCAGAGGTTCCGCGGCCGCACCAACAGCTGATCGGCGGCCGGAGGAGATTGTGGACGGGCGCAGAGGGTCCGCGTCAGCACAGACAGCTGATCGGCCGCTGAAGGAGACTGCGAGCGGCTGCGGAGGTTCCGCGCTGGCACAGACAGCTAAGGGGCGGCCGGGGACGTCTACCGGTGGTCACGCAGCGCGGTCAGCTGAGCGGCAGCTAGAAACAGCCGCCGGCGGTCGCACGGGCCTTATGGGACTTTGCGGGACCAATGGCGGCTTGGAGAGTGTGGACGTGGATGGCTGCTTCGCGGACCTGGCGGTTGTAGCGGCATGCAGGCTTGCGGCAACACAGGGCACTATTCAGTTGTGCCCGGACTTTGGGGACCGCCAAGGGGCCATGGGTGTGGCGCAGGGGGTTGCAGTGGTGGAGGGAAGCACAACCGGGACTTTAGGAGGGGGGTGGGCTTGTGTCTTTTTCCACGCTGGGAATCACGGTGCCAGTAGAGGGAGCTGGGCGTGGGTTAATGGAGTAGGGGGGTGGAGTATTTACGCAGGCCAGGCGGATGCTGGTCTGCGCGGGGGAGGGGTGGGGCCTAAGGGTGGGGCTGCTACCTAGTTACAGGCATAGAATAAAAGGTGCGTTGGAGCGTGTGGCTCTCAACGCTGACTTTGCAATTGCTTGGATTTCCTGCTAGTAAAGGTACTCTCGCAGTCAACCGTACTACGTCGTCGTTTTTGCTTGCTTGCATTTCCCGGCGTAGACGAGGCTTTGACAGATGGTTCTCACAAAGACAGAATATAACTGACCCATATTACCTGCCATATCATTGTTTCACCTAAAAATGTTGATTTTTTAATATGCACAAGACTTCTCTAATATTCATAAAAGCTTTTATACTGTGTAATCTGCAGCTTTGTCATGCATTTTTATATCATTACTATGTTTGTTAAAGATTAAAATGTACTGTAATAACATGTGAACTGCTAGATCTATTTTCTAAACTTAACTCTTGTCAATTGTCAAAGTGGAAGTTTCTGGGTCTGATATTTGTAATGATAAAATATTATCAGAACCATTAATCAATTTATTTCATGAAGACCACTTATCATGAATGAAATGCTAGAAAATATTGGCAATCTTTTGATAACCCAGAAATTGAGTTGCACATAAGGAAAAGACTCTACATGTATTTTTGATAAGTACCTATGAAATTACAAATTCTAAAAACTCTTCCAAGCAAGGAAAAGAAATAACCAATATATTGCTACTTTGCACATAGAGTGATAGATTTGGTTCTATTCTTGCCTTCTTCTGATCTGTGGTATGGTTGTCTTATGCTTTCTTAGATCCCTATGGGAAGTGCTGTGGTTTTAAATTCACCTATGATCAGCACTAATGATGTTACCTAGTTTGGTAATGAAATATCTGCAAGAAAACAACCAAGCTCAGAGTGTACCAAGGACTCCATAATTACACTCTTTGTATAGGGCAGGAATACAAATTAAACATTCCAAATGAATGGTTATTTATTATTCCCTAAACACTTCCAGAAAAAGGTATCCAACTATCCACTGTTGAATTGATCTTACTGTTAAGAAGTTTTTTTCTTCCACATTCAACTAAAATCCATGGGCATGGAATGTACTACCATCAATATGCTAATGATCTTTAGCTTTATATCACCATCCCTGGGAGCAACAGGCTTCAGCTCAAATCTAGAAAGACTGAATAACTGTGGGTATTAGAGCATCTTGGTTCTGGAGACTTTCCATTTCTAATTCTGGACAGCATACAACGGTAAACAAATTTTCTCAACTTCTTCATTTAGGTAATGAAATAAAATTTTAGAGAGAAGTAGACCTAGGATTGATCCTTGTGGCAACTCCTCAATATTTATTTTCAGTCTGATGAGTGTCATCACTCCAATCACAAAAACTTGCCCTGCCTTATCTAATGTATTGGATTAGTTATCAATTTGATGAAAATCTATATGAAAATAAATATGTTTGTCTTTAAATGATATGGGAGTTCAAAACATAATCCTTGTTCTTTTATAATTACTTCCATTTTTATGAATTTTATATTTAGGTACATACATGTACAAAATCTTCCGTGCATGATGTTTTCCTGCTTCTTTTTATCACTGTCTTGTTAAATTAACACAGGTTTCTAAAATATCTTTTAATCGACAAACTATAGTCAATCAGACAGAATTAGAAATTTTATTAAACAGTTGAAAACTATGGTTTGAAGTTGCTATGTACGGCTTTAAATAACAGAACATGTTTAGAAGAACTGTTCTGCTGCCAAAGTACGTATTACATTCAAAACCTGGAGTCAATTTTCTGCATAGTTGGCCCCTATGTTTCAATTTTAAGTAATTTTAGTGTAGTTAATCATTTCATGATTTAGTTACATTTTGAAACTATAAGGTTATGTTCCTCAAAGTAAGACCACACTTGGAATACTGCATCCAGTTTTGGTCACCACATTACAAAAAAAAATTGTTGAGACTTTGGAAAAAGTGCAGAGAAGAGCAACTAGAATGATTAAAGTTCTGGATATTAAAACATATGAAGAACAGTTGCAGGGACTAGGTATGGCTTGTCTATAGAAAAGGACTAGGGATGATATGATAGCAGTATTCCAGTATTTGAGAGGTTATCACAAAAAGGAGGGGGGATCAACTCATTTTCAAAAAGAACCAGAAGGCAGGACAAGAAACAATGGATGGAAACTAACCAAGGTAAGAAGCAACCTGGAATTAAGGAGAAACTTTCTAACAGTGAGAACAATTAATCCAGTGGAACAGCTTGCCTTCAGAAGTTGTAGGTGCTTCATCACTGGAGGTTTTTAAGAAGAGACTGGACAGCCACCTGTCTCAAATTGTATAGAGTCTCCTGCTTGAGCAGGGGTTGGACTAGAAGACCTCCAAGGTCTATTCTGATTTATTGAAATATTAAGAAAAGTGCATTCCTAGTCTTTGATTTGATTACAGTAAATAATCATTAGTCAAGAGCAATTTTATACCATAGTACCCAGAATGCAAGTAAATGTATAGTAGAAAAGAAGTAAATGTATAGTAGATAAGAATCTTTATAATTGCATTAGACATATTTTCTTAGCTAAAATTTTAGCAGGAGTTGGGTGACAATACTTCTTTCCCCAAGTAAAAATGTGAATAAATGTTGACTACTACTGCATTGTGCCCAGATGATCTGAAACTATTCAGATATTATCCATTCCACTCAGAAAGTAAAGGGGCATTTTAGAAATAAGAGTCATCAGTTACAGTAAATGGTCTTTACATTAGAAATATATTTATTTCACTGGTGATTACTGAACCTGGGAAGAGTGAAGTGTTCTGGAGTGACTTTAAGTGTCAGGCAAGAAATATTCCTTTCATAATAAGACATAAGATAGCAGCTCTTGAGGATGTGAAATTCTGGTCATCTGCTGCAGGTCTTATTGTTAATACAGCAATTTTGAATTTTGTACTCAAAGACAATAGGGTTTGGTGTGACTCTTTCTCTCAATAGTCATACCTTCATACAGAAATGGTGACATAAAAGAGATTGATGGAAACTTTAGCTCATTTTTTAAAAAGTTCTGTTGGCATACTAGCATTGTAAATCAGTGGTCTCCTTGGTAAATTCAAAACACTCCATGTTTTGTTTAAAATAAACCTATTTCAGGTATATAGAGACATTTTGGCATAGTGGTTAATGCATCAGGCTAGAAACCAGGAGTTCATGAGTTCTAGTCCTGCCTTGGACACAAAGTCACTGGGTGACCTTGGACCAGTGACTCCTTCTTAGCCGTAGGAAGGAGGCAATAGCAAATCAGTTTTGAAATCGTGCCAAGAAAACCGTAAGTACTTCTTCAGGCAGTTGCCAGGAGTAAACAATGATTCAAAGGCACTAAAATAAATAAATAAATAAATAAATAAATAAATAAATAAATAAATAATCAACTCTGCCAATATAAATTAATATGTGGGCTCAACTTTATTTATTTAATTAATTATACTCATTTACTGCTCATCTTACCTTGATACAATTCTAGGTGGCTTACAAACTATAAAGCCAATAAAACTTTGCCGCCATAAATATTAATAATAACAGTAATAATTTGTTTGCAGTTCTTCCATGATTCATACTGCTTTTTTATCTGCTCTAATTCCTTCAGATTTATTAAGAAATGGAAATCAAATGGCTTTTGATAAGTATCTTTTGATAGATTGTTGTAAGAACCATCTGTCTGAAAATATGTGAACAAGAAATGAATAATAAGGAAATATGTTTTTGATTGAAGGTAACACCCTAACATTCAATCCACATTTCAAATTTCAAATTATGCTTCAGGAACTAATTAAGTGTTTATAGATTAGTCAACAGATTTATCAACCAAGCTCATATCATCAGAGCACAGAGCAATGCAAATGCAAACCAGAAAAATAAACCAACATTTCTAATTTATGATTAGCTTAACACTGTCCTATGGATGTCTCTCTTGTGCCAGTTTGATTGCTTCTTTGATGGAAGCTGCATAGCTAAGCGTTCATTATGTAGTTTTGCTCCAAATGTAGTTGTTTCTGCAAAGCTGTTGATGTCTCTAATGAAACAATAGGATAGAAATAGAGATTGCAAAGCTCATTCCCTATATTACTTTTTCACCTCAAAGTTACCCTACTTTAATGGATAGTGGGTTTTTTTCTGTAGAAAGAAAGAAATAATGGGAAAACCACACAACACAGAGAAAAATATGAAAAATCAGTTTGAGGAAGGTGATTAGCTGAAAAGACCACCCTTCAACTTAGTTCAATGTGCTATTTCATAAGGTATCAAGAGAGTTTTCCAGAAAAGCAATTATCTGTGCTTTACTCACGATCCATACATCATTATCTTTTAGTTCTAACCCTCACCTATTTTGCTACTGCTTCTTCTATCTTTGTTAATGAGGAATGTGTTTAAATCATTACAAAGATTAACTGATTAATGAGAAGCAACATAGCAGTACGAATGGTTTTCTCATTGCTTCTGCTTGAGGCCATCCATCTAAAAGCATCATCACAAAGCTGCTTTGATTTTTTTAAAAAATGTATCGGTAATAATGACAGTACCATATAATGGTACTACCTAAATAATTTTAAAGACAGCATTATCCTGATGAAAAAATAGCTATTTAGTAATGTTTTTATGATTTATTTTTAATGATTAAAAATACAGGATAACAGATGTGAGCTATCTGTCTAAAGGACATTATTAAACAATTTCAAAGTACTTTTTTATTTCTTGTTGTATCAACAATATCTGTGCACAAGGGATAATGCAATAACTCTACAACTAGGATGGCTCTTAAGAATTTGTGAAGGAGCAGTTGTAGTTTTGGAAGAAAAAGTGAAATTAAGAGGTATCAAGGATCAGTCATATACATATCTATATCTTTTCCTCTCTTTTTTTCCAGACAAGAAGCACACAGGTAAAAATCTTAGCTTTCACTTGTAAACCCTGCCCAGGGTTTGGGATGGGGAATAAGAGAGACAGAATCCTGGGCCCACTTATGTGCAGTTTGCATTGTAACCTAGCTATTGTGAAATAAAATGACAAATATTCGCAGATCACTAAAAGTTGTCTGCATTAAAGCAGGCAAAAGCAAATGGAAGAGCTGGAATAGGAAATCAGAAGCAAAATACAGTAATACAGATTGGGAAACATAAAAGCTACCCAGAAATTACTTGACACAAGTGATGTAACAGAATCCATCTGTTATCATGTTTTAGATTTGCTGCCTAATTATTAAATGTACTTATTTTTTTTAAAAAAAATCTGAAATATTTTATTCTGCTCTTATACTTTAAAAGCATTCACATAGTTGCAAACACAATTTGAAACATTACCCTTTAATCATTTATTCATATCATGAATAATTTTGTATACCTCGATCATGTCCTCTTTAGTTTTCCTCCTTTATAAATTCAAAAGATCCAAATGTTACCACTTTCCTTTGTGGTGAAGCTGCTTCAGTCCCTTGTTCATCTTAGTTACCTTCTCTAGTTCCACTAGATCAGGCATGTCAAACTGCCCGCCCATGGGCCGGATGCATCATTCTGAAAACACATCCATCCCATTGCCAGCAATGGGGGAAAAGTCACAATACATCGCACAACATCACGTGAAGTCGCAGGTTTGACATACCTGCACTATATCCTTTTTGCATCCACCATATTCCAGATGTGGTTACATCATGATTTGTAACTGCTGCAAATGTTTATACACTCTATAAGCATGTATACATAATAATAAAGCATTGCGTCCTAACTTCTGAGAAAATATGAAAATATGAAAACATTTACAAGGATCTTTTGTACAAACCCTGTTTTATCTCTATTTAATCAAATTGCCAGATTTTTTATATAAAAATTCCAGTTGCCCATTTTATGATGGACTACCTAATACAACGTAGCAATGGTTTCATTTGTATTCTGAAAGAGAGCTGAGAAAGTATGATTTTCTATATATGGAGAAGTTAACAGATTCATGACAGAGATTTCAGAAGAATTCCAACTTCCTCCTTAAATTTTGGTAGCCTACCCAGGCAGGATGATGCAGTAATGAAAATGTCATTTTATTATTTGAATTATGTGAATACAACTTTATGCCTTTCATTATCAGATAGAGGTCACATCCATTTTATTTTATAAAATCTTTCTCTGTTCTTTCAGTCTGAGTATAATGTCTCTGAAAGGACATGGAGGCACTAAGCAATGGGTAAAAATCCTAGATTGGATTAAGAATCAAATCCCAATCAAACTTAGGAACTGTAAATGTGTGAACTTCAAATGTATGCACCTCAAAAATTTGTCAAGTTTGTAAAATGCTTGGTACCCAATTTTCCCCTTTAGTTTTCCCAAGATAAGACTAGACAAAGGTTGGGATTTTTAAGGATGCAGTGAATGCCTTAAACCTCTTTAAGACAGTATTGCCTTTTAAAATTTCCCAATCTTATCCATGCAAAACTCAGGCCCACACATTTCAACCTCACCCAAGCAAGAAAGCAGGGAAGCGTAAATTCAGTTTTACAATGGCATCAGTTTTACAATCAGTAGTCTGCTAAAGCATAGTCACATTATAGGTAGACTTAAGAAGTTGTAAAAATCTTAACCAAGCTCAAAATGCATACAGCAACACAGCATATTTAAACCAATTATCTTTTATCTAGGTAGGTAGAGAGTGGGTAGAGAGAAGTGAAGGCAACAGCCATGGAGATGCTGATCTTAATGTTGTCCCCTGCTAGTTCTCTGTATGTGATTTTACTTTTGGGGATTTGCTGATGTGTTTTTCATAGTGTTATAGAATTAATGAGCCCAAATGTCATTATAATGCTAGCAGCAGAGAGGTAGCATTGGAACATCAAAGGGGGAAGATTTACAAATGTTAAACTGGCCAGATTTGTACATTCCCATTCCTGCTGGAGCCTCTGAAGTACATTCCCCCTTGAGATGGTTTGAAACTGAGTTTTGAAATTTTAAGTCAAACTTAAAAAAGTTTATTTAATATCTGAAGTATAGATACCCATAGGAAAACAAATGGGAAAAGGACAAAATCAAATTACTACTTATTATTTAAAAATAACCTGGGGGAAAAAGAAATCACATTTTAATGAACTGCTTAAAAAAGAAAGTAGCTTTGCTGATACTATTATATATACTAATCTGTACAAGTGAATGAAGTGCTCCAGATGAAGTTTACACTTTAAAGTAGCCATATGTTACAAGATTATTTTCAGTATAGTAAAAAAATTAAAAACTATAAAAACATCTTGCTTTGGTTGGACCTTTAGTCTGAAGGTTATATTTTTCCATTTTACACGATTGCAATTTTGTTTAAAATGAAATAAATATTTTGTAATTACTATTGATCTAATCCAAGGAGTGATATGGTTCTTGTTTAAAGATAATCTAATCTTGCTTGCACATGGCTGTAATAGCTAGATCTGTTTTAATAAAATAATAAAACTACCATGGGCAGCTATGGAAAATCAAGAAAAAAAAAACAAGAAAATCAAGAAAATTATGGAGAATTAGAAAACAAATACCACTGCCCACCAGATGCTGTGGTGGTAAGCAGCTTTTTTTTAATGCTTTCAAGTCAGTGTTGACTCCTGGCCATTGCCTGCATATGTCCCTGCAGTTTTCTGAGCAAGATTTTCCAAAAAATAGTTTGACATTGCCTCCTTCATAGGATCGAGAGCAAGTGACTGACCCCAGGTCACCCAGCTGGTTTGGTGCCCAAAGTGGAATTAGAATTCATGGTCTTCTGGTTTCTTCTAGCTTCATGCTTTAACCATTACATAAAACTCACAAGCAGAAACAAAATGTTTAATGCAAAACTATGCAGTCAGCTCTAAAATTATCCTTGATGAATGTCCAAAAATATCTATAATATCTATGCACAGGAAGCTAGTCAATGAACAGTTAGCACTATTTTAGCACGAGATAAAAATTAATGGAATTAATGGAATTTAAGATGGATTAGTCCATCTGTGGCAACATAAAAACTCTAGAGTGATTACTCCTTTGACTCTGCTCCCAGGCTCTGCACTCCTTCTTCTACAACGATGCAGATCATTGGTAAGAAAAGTAAGGTCCTGCAGATAGGCAGGAAAAACCAAATGCACAGTTACAGAACAGACAGTACCTGGCTCATCAGTAGTATCTGTGCAAGTTATCTAGTTGTACTAGTAAGGACCAACACTGTGCTGCAGTTTCTGGAAAAGCCCCCAAAACATTGTAGACCTAGGCTGCATCAACAGAAAAATAGCATCAAGTTCACAAGAAGTGATAGAATTGCTCTATATTGCAGTAGTAAAGCCACACTTGGAATACTGCATCCAGTTCTGGTTAAAGGTAAAGGTAAAGGTTCCCCCGCACATGCATGCTAGTCGTTTCCGACTCTAGGGGCCGGTGCTCATCTCCGTTTCAAAGCCGAAGAGCCAGCGCTTGTCCGAGGACGTCTTCATGGTCATGTGGCCGGCATGACTAGACGCCAAAGGCGCACGGAACGCTGTTACCTTCCCACCGTAGTGGTCCCTATTTTTCTACTTGCATTTTTACGTGCTTTCGAACTGCTAGGTTGGCAGAAGCTGGGACAAGTAACAGGTGCTCACTCTGTTACGCGGCACTCAGGATTCAAACCGCCAAACTGCCGACCTTCTGATCGACAAGCTCAGCGTCCTAACCCACTGAGGCACCGCGTCCCCCAGTTCTGGTTACCATAATACAAAAAAGATGCTGAGGCCCGAGAAAAAATGCAGAGAAGACCAAGAAAGATAAGGGGTCTATAAACTAAACCATATCCCTCTGATAGCCCTTCAATTATTGACTACGACTAAGCTAAGCAAACTAGGTATGTTTAGCCTAAGAAGAGAAGGCTTAGTGGTAGCCAATACTTGAAGGGCTATCACAGGGAAGAGGGGCTCAATTTATTCTTCAAAGCATCTGAGGGAAGAAAAAGAAACAATGGATAGAAGTTTGTCAGAGGAATATCCAGTCTAAAACTAAGGAGAAATTTCCTGACAGTGACAATAATTAGTCAATGGAATAGCTTGTTTCCTGAAGTTGTGGGTGCTCCTCTATGGAGCTTTTCAAAAAAAAAAGATTGGGCAGCCATTTGTCTGGGATGGAATAACATGACTCCTGTCTGGGTTGCAGTAGAAGTCTTCCAAGGTCCCTTCCAGCCTTATAATTTTATGAATAATTAGATCAGTGCTCATATGCTGTGCAGGACACCATTATCACTTCTTGACTCTGAGATGGCCTCTACAGAGTGGAAAAAGTCATGCTGCAAAAATAAATATAGAAGTTACCTAGTAATTGTACAATAGACTAGATTAAGTTGCCCAGGGCAGACATGAGACACATAGACCTCTTATATAGAAGTTTAGTCCATCTTTAATAATCTGTTGTCAGAGGTTGTTTCTTTATTCTGCTTAATGATAGGATGTTGTTAGGCATTATCATGCTCAGTAAAAATTGAGAAAGAGGAAGAGAGAACTAAAAGTAAAACTTGCAAATTGAGTCTCTCATTAAATTTATTTCTGCATGTCAGATGCTTGATGCCTGATATTTGTTTATTCAACAAATAAAAATAAGGAAATCTGAATATAAATCGCTGTTTAAAAGCCAGAAGCAGACCAATTTAAAAATGTTTTATTTCCATTATCCATGTTAAGAGATATAGTACTACATTGATTAGACATATAATATGTATTCGTTTTATTGTTGTTTAAATACACATAAAATCCAGATTATGCTACATGAGTTACTGCCTGAAAAATAGAGACTGTTATAGTATTGATCTAAAAATTAAGTTGCAACAAAGTAGGGAACAGGATTTATGAAGCTCAGCAAATTGTAGTAGTGTAGAAGAAAAAAGGGCACTTCCCACAGATGATACCATATAACACCAGGTCACCCTAAGTGATCTGATATGATATGGGAGAGCTAGGTCAAAATAACATCATCAAAACAGCCAATTCACCAATAATTAAAAGAAGAAAAAGTGTAGAAAGTTTATTAAAGTGCCTGTGGCAGCTTAATTTAATCAGGACATTTCTGAATATCCTCAGATTTCACTGGCAAATAAATTAATTCAAACACCTCTTTCCTCAAAGTTAGCTTCTTTGATTTATTGCATTGATTTTGTGCACTGAAGAAAAACAGGATGCATTATCTATTCACACATTGTATTTAATCCTAACCCTAACCCTCTGCTGGAACAGGTACTAGAAAATAAGAAAGCTATGATTTTCTTTCTGCCAGTTTCCATGTTAACAACAAAAGTAGAAAAGCCAATGTCCTATTTTTGTGTTATTTACAAAAGCCAATTCTAATCATCTTTACTTTTTCTAAAGCAAACATGGCACCATGGTGAAGTCCTGTTCTTTTTATTTAGTCAAATTTAGTTTAAAGAAGCATCAATCCAGCAAGTAATAAGATTTCCTAGGAATGAAATCTATCTTGTGAATTAAATGATTGATAGCTCAAGGGCCTAGGCAACATATCCACAATAGTCCCTGACAGCTTTGTGAGAGAAGAAAAAATACCCTCTAAATCAGAAATAAAAATGCATTGCCTTTATTTTTAAAAATCCCAGTTCTTTAGTAAGAAAAATGAGCAATCAGCAAAACCAGCTTTACATTTCATACATTTAAATAACGAGCATATCATATTCTAGAGTCCTAAAATGGCAAGATTTACAGCCTTGTAAAAGTTGCATTTAGCTTAAAAGGTTCTTAGATTTTATGCACAGTGTTTCAAAAATCTGATCTGATTCTCTGGTATCCTCTATTGTTTTCAACCAAGCAGCCCTACTCTGTGGGACTATTTGGCAACAAAGAGTGCTGTAGTAGAGAAACTTTCCAGGTATTCAGGTATAACATAAATTATGAAGATATTTCTTTACTAGATCAGTGAGAAATCCTGCAACCACAAGGGCTTCCGGACTCAGTTAACCTCAAAGACCCCTTCTTATGTGCTCTTGTTCTCTCTCTCTCTTCCCTTTTTGTCTATAATTTTACTATTCACAATTGTATCTAAAAATAAACATACTGTCACCACCTGCTGGCCACAGCTTTAAATGTTAAGGCGTATTCTCCTGAGTCTTGCACCCTTGAGGCTCATGACATAAATGTGCAGCTTTTTCAACCCTCCCTGTGGAGGGTTGTCATATAAGTTAACCTGTACTTGACATGAGGAAAAGCATAGGCACTGACCAGTCCTAGCCACCTGTTACTTTCGGATACAGGAGAAAAATAACATAAACCAGATTGTGGTATTTTCTTTGGTAGGAAGGCAGATACTATAAGAGCACCATAAATCCCCTTGTTTGTGATATGTGGGTGTTTATACAGTATGCCTAATTATAGTGGGTTAGAAACCCAATGGCAGAAAAGAATGTAGAGGTTTGGGGGTAGTCATAGTGAAGTCATTCCATAATATTATTTATTTATTTATTTTATTAGATTTATATACCACCCCTCTCCAAGGACTCGGGGCGGTGTACAGGGCAATTAAAACACTAACAACATGCAAGGTATAAAAATTAAAATAAGATTAAATCAATAGCCCTAAGTAATAAATACAATCTAAAATTTAATTTTTTTAAAAAATTAAACACTAAAATCCAATTCCTCAGTCCAGGCCGGCCTGTTCAAACAACCAAGTCTTCAGGTTGCGGTGAAACGAGCGAAGGTCGGGAGCCATCCAGAGCTCAACCGGAAGCTGATTCCAGAGGGCAGGCGTGCCCACAGAGAATGCTCTTCCCCTGGGGGCCACTAGTTGACATACCTTGACCGATGGCACCCTGAGGAGGCCCTCTCTGTGGGAGCGCACATGTGTTACATGGGAGTATCGGGAAACCCGATAATATTAACAGATATAATAATTTTTCAGTAAAGATCATAGTATGATTTACTTGCTTTTTTCTCAGTTCTTTGTAACATTTCTGGGAGGTTTATTACACAAATCTTGCTTAATTCAAGTCTTGTTTGCATTCATCTGTCCAAAAGACCACTGATCACTGTTGCAGCCCATACCGACTAAAGAATCTTGGTTGCATCTATCTCAAATTGCTGTAGTTCTTCATTGAAATGGGCATTTCCACCCACAATACTAAAAATATTTTCTGCTGCCAAGTCCTATGAGTTCTTTAGGCTTAGGGGAAACTCCAAATATTCTGTAGTAACTCAGTTTCCCTTCTGCCTTGCTCACATTGCTTGTTATTATTTCAGTTATTTTTTTAATCTGTCACCCAGTATAAAACCAATCAGTTCCAGTTGCTTGAGATAGAGCAGGTGAAAAATGAAACTCTCCAAAACCTGTAGCAAAACAAAACAAAACAAAAATGTATTTGACACGCAGGTGACCAGTATACCACACTGAATCTTTCCCCAGGCTGAGCAAGTAGCTGTCAGTAAGATATCAAGAGAATAGACACAGCCTGTAGATGCCCTGGAGGGGCCTTTCGTGCTTAAAATTGTAAAGAAGGGCATAAAGGTTAAAGGCTATGTCTATTTGTGGTACATTTGGCTTCATGTCGTAAAAGTTGCATAGGTCTCACTGTCAAATACTTGAGTTGAGCTGAAATGGATCAAGGCAACTTGACTGGTAATCAATGGAATAATTTGTTCTGTGAAGAGAGACTGGTGAGCCAGGAAGGTTTAACCTTGAGAAATGAATATTGAAGGAGGATATGATACACTCTTCAAGTATCTGATAGTATGCAAGAGAAAGCCAAGATGTTTCTCTATTTTATCTGGTTGCAGGATAAGGATAATGGGTTTAAGTTGCAAGAAGGACGATTTTAATGAAATGTTGGAATCAACTCCTTTACAGAGAGGAGCAGTGTGACAATGAAATTAGTTCTCCAGAAAGTCATGAGCTTCCTTTTACTGGATGTGTTCAAGAATCTATCATTTTTTTAAAAAAAAACACCTGAATTTCTGTACTAAGCTGGTGGTTGGATTCTATGCCCTTTCAGTTCTATATTTCTGTGGTTCTACATTTTGTATCATTTGGCCCCAGTAACTAGACTGCTATCATATAATTGCTGTCAATTTCATTGATAGAAATGTAACACATTGTTCTTTTTCATAGGTAGGTAGGTTGTATTTTCTACCTATGAAAAAGAACAATGTCAAGAACAAAGATCAGCCCACAAAAGAATTGAAGTACTTTATAATCCAACATATATTTATGCAATATATAAACATTTACATATACACATATTTAATATATGCATATTAGACAAAAATGTTATTCCCTCATTACATGAAAATGTGTACTCCTAGAAATGCAAGAAAAGAATAAGTAAGATCTCTGACTATTTTGGACGTATTAGAATAGAGAAGGCAAAGTGAGCCCACTGCTTGAACAGTGCAGGCAAGGTAAGATGGGACTGCTGCAAGATTATTATGTGCTCAAAAATGGAAATTGTCTGAATTATACACAACAGAGGAATGGATGATGAAGATGACAGAATTAGCAGAAATGGCAATATTTACATGTTTTATTAGAGAAAACACAATAACTGCATTTGTCCATGACTGGAAATCTTTTATGGACTTTTTGCAGAAAAAAGAAAAAAGTACTTGTACAGTAATTTATAGTTTATAGTTTATAGTTTATAGTTTATTTGATTTATATACCGCCCTTCTCCTTGGTGGGACTCAGGGCGGTTCACAGGGCATACATAAGAAACACTATACAAAAATTAAAAAGAATTAAATCCATGCCCAATTAAAAACAGAAGTACAGATTAAAAACAATTAAAAGCCCATAATCCCCCATCAGGCCAGACCAGCTAATTCGAACAGATGGGTCTTCAGGCCCCGACGGAAAGTTCGAAGGTCTGGTGCCATCCGGAGCTCCACCGGCAATTGATTCCATAAAGCCGGAGCCCCCACAGAGAAGGCCCTCCCCCTGGGGGCCACCAGTCGACATTCCCTGACTGGCGGCACCCTGAGGAGGCCCTCTCTGTGGGAACGCACAGGGCGGAGGGGAGTCGATGCCGGCAGCAGGTGGTCCCTGAGATAACCCGGACCCATGCCATGTAGGGCCTTAAAGATCGTAACCAACACCTTGAACCTCACCCGAAAGACAACTGGTAACCAATGCAGCTCGCGGAGCAAAGGTGTAACATGGGAGTACCGGGAAACTCCCAAGACAACTCTCGCGGCCGCATTCTGTACCAGTTGGAGCCTCCGAGTGGTCTTCAAGGGAAGCCCCATGTAGAGAGCATTACAGTAGTCAAGGCGAGAGGTCACGAGCGCATGAGTGACTGTACACAGGGCATCCCGGTTCAGATAGGGCCGCAACTGGCGCACCAGGCGAACCTGGGCGAAAGCCCCCCTAGTCACGGCCACTATATGCTCTTCCAAAGTAAGCCGTGAATCTAGAAGGACTCCCAAGTTGCGAGCCCTATCCACGGGGGGTAAGAGCTCACCCCCCATAGAAAGAGATGGAACATTTGGAATGTCCCGGGATGCCGGAATGCACAGCCACTCAGTCTTGTCAGGGTTGAGCTGAAGTCTGTTCCTCCCCATCCAGACCCGAACCGCCTCCAGGCAACGGGACATCACGGCGAGGGCATCACTGGGGTGGTTTGGGGTCGAAAAGAAAAGTTGGGTATCATCGGCATACTGATGATACCCAACTCCAAAACCACGAATGATCTCACCCAGCGGTTTCATATAGATGTTGAACAGGAGAGGCGAGAGAACCGACCCCTGAGGAACTCCACAAACGAGAGACCTAGGGGCCGATCTCTGCCCCCCTGCCAACACCGACTCCGAGCGTCCCAGGAGATAGGAGGAGAACCACTGAAGAACTGTGCCTCCCACTCCCAATCCCCTGAGACGCCGCAGCAAGATACCATGGTCGATGGTATCGAAAGCCGCTGAGAGGTCTAATAGGACTAGGACAGAGGAATGTCCCCTATCCCGCGCCCTCCAGAGATCATTCACCAGAGCGACCAATGCCGTCTCCGTGCTGTACCCGGGCCTGAAACCCGATTGGTAGGGGTCCAGATAATCCGCTTCATCCAGGACCAGAGGGAGCTGATGCGCCACCACACTCTCAACAACCTTCGCAAGAAAGCGAAGGTTGGAGACTGGACGAAAGTTGTTCAAAACGGCTGGGTCCAGGGCAGGCTTCTTGAGGAGAGGTCTCACCACCGCCTCCTTCAAGACGGTGGGGAAATAACCCTCACTCAAAGAAGCAGATATAACCGCCTGGAGCCAGCCTCGTGTCCTCTCCCTAGCTGCATAAACCAGCCAGGAAGGGCACGGGTCCAACAAACATGTGGAGGAGCTCAGCCTCCCCATAATCCTGTCCACTTCATCAGGGGTCACAGAATCAAACTCTTCCCAGATAACATTGACAAGACCGCCCGTGTCCTGATCGCCTGACTCTGCCCAGCTGGAGTCCAAACCGGTCCGAATCCGAGCGATTTTATCCGACAGATGATGACTAAATTCCTCGGCACGACCTTGCAAGGGATCCTCCCTCACCTCCTGATTGAGAAGTGAGCGAGTCACCCTAAACAAGGCGGCCGGGCGATTATCTGCGGACGCGATGAGGGTGGAGAAGTAATTACACCTCGCCACCCTCATCGCTGCGAGATAAGAAATTTATGGGATTATTGATTATTGAAGGAAATTATGTTGTAATCAGAGATAAAAAGGGAGAGCCATTAAAATATAAATATACTTGTAACTGATGTTCAGAAGATCAGAACTGCTTCTTCATAACCTAACCTTTCCTTTCCTTTCCTTTCCTTCCTATCACATCACATGTGATGTGTCACATCACCATGCTTTCTCTATTCCTTTCTTCAACCTGGAAATGATGCAAAATGAAATACAGGACTTGCATGTTGCATAGAAATGACATTGCATAAAGGATTTACATGCAACAGAATATACATAGAAGGACTCAAAGTATCAACAGAAAAGCTTGTACTATTCTGAATGTCTAAAGTGCATATCTCTAGTTCAACATTTTTTGCAGGCTTATAAAGGACTAGGTAGCCCATGATCTCTTGTGTTTACCTTTTAGAGATATTTCCTTATCAAATTCCTCAATGCTTTCAACAATCACAGATCTTGTAAGGTACTGCCTTCCTGGAAAATTTGGGGTACATTTACAGATGTATTTGCCTTGAAAATAGCTCATATCGAATTGTATGAGTTAAGTTAAACATAAGCACAGTTAAACATTAGCAGAAGAAATGTTTTATGGCATTTTATATTAGGTCATAAACTGTTTTATGGTAATTTTACCATAAATGAAATGTTTTATAAAATTTGCCAGATTTTAATTCCATGGGAATCATAGGTCCTGGATTTTTTACTTATTTTATAAATTAGCCCATTTGAGGCACCTTGGTTCAAAATGTTTTGCCAGTTAAAGGGTACAGGAATCAGAGTTTTAGTAGTATACAGTATATAGATTGCAGAATAGATACCCCAGTCTATGATCAAGAGGGATATTTTATTGATACTATGGTATGATACATTGTGCCCTTAATTCCATGCAAATTTCAGTAATGTGAAAGGACTTGCTTATTTTCAGTGGGCTACCTGACAACATTTGACTGCTTTGCAATTGCTCATTTGCTTTTAACTAGTACCATTAGCCAGCCATGCTTTTAGAAATTGAATAGGCTTTTGCTGTGGAACAGTAATGGCAGAAATTGGGAAGGTCTATGAGGAAGAGTGTTTTTCATTAACCAGAGTGTAATTATTGCTGTTAATCCTAATTTAAAATTTTACATTTAAATAAATAAGGTGGAGGAGGTGATTTTGTGTTGTGACTATCAAATGTGGTGCCCTCAATACAGAAACTGTAACTCTCTATGGAAAGATGTAGCAAAAAAGTCTATTAAAATCAATAGGGTTATCTTTGAGTAAAGATATATTGAACAATGAATATAATGAAAGTATCATGTCATATATATTTATATGTCATATATACATTTATATTCCAGAACTTGACCTTATTTAAAATATGAACAACTTAACAGTTTTGGAATTTGGATAAGTTATTCAAATGATTTTCCCCCGGCTGATTTTTTTTCTTTGTATTTGCAAAACACATACTGTATACAAATGAATTGTCTAGAGAATGAAGGTTTGTATATTCTAATATAAATATTTGTAATCTACAATAAAGTATGACTATTGTAGAGAATATTCTGGTATAGAATAATAGTATGTAAGGAGGTAGTATTAAGTGCATTCCAATGATCACTTGTGCCATAAATTGGATATTGGAATGCTTTCTCATTGGGGCACAATGCATTCACTCTTGTTACCTGCTTTATACTGCATACCACAAGCTGCTTGTCCAAGCCTCCTGGTCTCTTGGAAGCATAAATGCATGAAAAAACACATTTTATAAATGAAATCATTCATTATTGGGGTAAAAATAATAGAAAAAACATATATCAAGAATACACAAATAGCTTTATTTTTCCCCCTCACATTGTAAAACTGATACTATCACCATTGTCACCAACAGATAACATTAACTGGTACCATTATGCTGATTTCTATGTTGCAGCTGTACTCCTGGGAAAATCATGTTCATGAACTTTAAGTGTTTAGAGCCTCCTTGCCGGAAGAAAAATTCAAGAACTATATCTATGGAGATAGGTAAGACAACGTGGCTCTTTGAGCTTACTTTGTGTGGTCAGGCCAGCTTTAGCTGCAATCTTCATTACTTGATGTGGGAAACCCTGAACTTAGAATAATTAGTCTCCCAAAGAGGTAAAGTTTACAGAGTGGACAAACTGTTTTTTTTGTCATTTGTTTGTTTTGTTTTCCTCCTGTGCACTTAATACAGGGTATACAAACTTTAGTGGCCTGTGGACACCTTCAATTTTGAAGAGATAGGTACGCTTTTTGGTCTTACCTTTGGTGAATCATATTCAAGGCCTGCTTCTTTCCTCTTCCAGTTATAACGTAACTTCTAAAACTATGAGTTAACTGAACATTTTTAATAGGATTTAAGTGGTAGTTTCTGTTTCAGCACTTTAGTTTGTCCAGTCTATAATTAAAGGAAACCTATTTTACAACATGATTACACTGAAAATAATCCAATGTCCCTATAGCACTGGGACTTTATACATGAACCTGTGAGCCTCTGGGTCAGTGAAGTGGCTCAATGGATCAAGTCATAAATTACTTTAGATCAGAGTATTTCTGCTTCAACTTAATTGGACTGAGAATTGGGGCTGTAATGTGGCCAACATTTTTAAAAGAAATCTTCTGTTATGGGAGAAATTTCAACTCATAAACCAATTAAAGGTTACTTAAAATGGCTCTGTTCAATCTTGGAAAAATCTATAGTTTGATTTACTGAAGCAACAAAACAACCATCACATGAATTGCATTCATACTATTCCAATACATATTGCATCTGCAAATGTTTAGATAATATTTTGCTGTAAAAAATGCCCCGCTTGTTCTGACTGGTGAAAATATATCACTGGTGACTATGAAACAGACTTGCTCATTAAAACTTTGAGTAGAAGGAAACAGAGAAATTTTGGAAATTAAAACTTTACTGTAGGCATAGGTGACCAGTAGAATTTATTATGTCATCAAAATAACATTGTTTATGCCATGACATCATAAAAATCATGATTACATGATTGCATCCTTTTGTCACTTGTGCCAATTGCACAATGTTGTAATGTACATAATATCACTGTACTTCTTCCTCGCTCTTTCCCTGCCAACCACAGACTTTGTTATAGCAATGTTTTAGATACTTGGTCTTCTGGAAAATGTATTTAATTTAAGCTTAGCTTAGAATTGAATGCTTTCATTACCAGAAGCCCAAGCAAAAGCTAGCTCCACTGAGCACACAAAGTTGGGGAAAATGTACAAGGAGCACAAAGGGAGGGACAGAACACCCACTAAGACACTCAGATCATCAAATTAACCTGGAGACCAATGAGATGACTGATCTCAGATCACCCTCACATCACATTTTGTTTACAATCATAGACTTTAACAAACTATATAGAACTAATGGTCACATGGGAAGATTTTTTGGTCTGTAGAAGCAGTTTTTTTTCACTTTCTTCACACAAAATAGTTAATTTCTAGCTAGTTATTCAGTCAAAGTATGCAAAATATAGCAGTGAAGTTCTGAGCACCCTGAAATACAGCAGAGTCTAGTGTTAGATCCAGTAGGGAAGGGCTGCTGCCTGATTTTAGGGAGAGCTGGCAAGGAAAGATTAAATCTGCAACTACACTAGCAGAACTGCAATTATGGGCAGATGTAATTGGCCTTAGGGAAACTGGTGAAAAGCACTTGCTTTAAGTGCCAACATTTAGCCTTTTGTCAATTTGCTACAGATCCTGGTTTGCTAATGAAGTTGTGATTTCAGTCCATAAATTCATATATTTTTCCTTCTAAAGGGAAAGAATATTTTAACTGTTTTAATTCCTATGTCTGTGTGAAGGATGCTTATTTGTTTTTAAAACATTATCTGTTGCATATTGAGAGAATTGGATTGTATTTAAGGCAATTTTTAACATAAAGCAAAGCTTTTCCTTGAATATTTATTTTAAAAGAGAAGGAGTGTGTGTGCAACTGTACGAGAGAGTAAACAGGAGATATCAAAGTTTGTTTACAAAAATGCAAAGAAGGGAAATCAAGGGTGAAAAATCTACACGATAAAAAGCAAGCACTTTTGAATAATTGGAGTATTGTTATACAGAAGTATTAAAAACAGCAAGATATATTAGACAGAAGGGAAAGTAATTTCTGTTGCAATGCTGCTAACAAAGTGTGATTCAGGTTTGGCTAACTGGCAATATTTATCAGTATCTTGTAGATTAGTCAGTGTTACTACTTTGTAATCCTATATTACAAAAGCAAGAAATGAGATTAAGTGTAGCTAGCTGACCTAATGTACTCATTGAGTAAATGATAAGAAATGAAATCCAACCTAGAGACATTGTAAATCATAGCCATAACAATACAATTTGAAAACTGAAGACTGAGAAATGAGATACACTTAACTCTGCTTATTTAGATAACTGACTGTAATTGTAACATTACCTATTGAAATATTCAGAATGTGAATTTATAGAAGGAAGAGGTTGTAACAACATTGCTTGGCCACCCTCCTTGTAGAGTTGATATGTGCACATCTCTACAATAATTACATAAAGCCCAATAAAAGGCAAAGGAAAACAATTACAGGTAATCCTCAATTTATGACCACAGCCTAAAATTTCCCTTGCTAAGCAAGACAATCATTAAGTGAGTTTTAATGTACTTTAAGTCACTTCATTTTTTAAACCATTTTTAAATAGTTTTGCATTTTTGGTTTTTATCATCACTTTTCTCGAAAACAAACAAACAAACAAACAAACAAAACCCCCAGTGATTTTACATCTCTAAGTTCACATGCTGTATATTATCCAGCTTGGAATATTACATCTGTAAACACTGCACATTACCCAGTAATTATAGTGTGTTAAAATATTCTATGCATATTACTAGAAAATAGCTATGTGTCACCAACACCTAAATGGTGTGATAGATCTTAAATTAGGGAAATAAATAAGTAATGCAGACAAGTCTTACTTGGGCCATCAGTACAAGTTAGACAAGTGCTTTTTGAGTACAAGAACAGATAACATCATCCCACTCACACTCTCTGCCAGTATTGCAAATACAGCCCATGTTTTCCAGTATTGGTTGTGTTTTGAGAAGTGAGCTACCTTAGCTATTCATATCTTTTATATATAAATGTTATAAAAAGTGTTAAAGAGAACATAAAAATGAATACGAACTTTTAACCAATAAAAGAGAATAGTTGTAGCTCAGGGTTGAAATGAGGAACTTGATGTTCTCTGAGGTTGGTTGTTTTTTTTTTTTAAAGATAATAATAATATTTTATTGATTTTCTCATTTTACAATTGGATATTTAAAAAGCAACATGATGACTGTGTTAATCAATAGTTCAATAGTATACATAAATCTTTAGTATAAATCTCATATTACAACATCAGATATTTCCTCTCTTTTTCCATTAATATCTGTTATCTCTTATTAGGATAGTACAATTCTTATTGTTATCAACTAAATAAAAACATCTTTGTTACAGTTATCAATAATTTTTAGCTCATGCATATCTTAATTGTCCCCTTCATGGATTACTGCCTTGTCGTGGCGAAGGGGCTTGCATAATTCAATGAAGCTATGAGCTATGCCGTGCAGGGCCACCCAAGATGGAAAGGTCATAGCAGAGAGTTCTGACAAAACATGATCCACTGGAGAAGGAAATGCCAACCCACTCCGGTATTTTTGCCATGAAAACCCTATGGACAGTACCAAAACTTGGCTTGAAACTTAACATTAAGAAAACCAAGATCATGGCATCTCAATTCCTGGCAAATAGATGGGGAAGAAATGGAGGTAGTGACAGATTTTATTTTCTTGGGCTCCAAGATCACTGCAGATGGGGACTGTAGCCAAGAAATTAAAAGATGCTTGCTCCTTGGGAGGAAAGCAATGGCAAATCTAGACAGCACACTAAAAAGCAGAGACATCACCCTGTCAACCAAAGTGCGTATAGTCAAGGCTATGGTCTTCCCAGTTGCAATGTATGGCAGTGAAAGTTGGACCATAAAAAAGGCTGAGCGCCAAAGAATTGAGGCATTTGAACTGTGGTGCTGGAGAAGACTCCTGCGAGTCCCTTGGACTGCAAGGTGATCAAACCGGTTAGTCCTAGAGGAGATCAACCCTGACTGCTCTTTAGAAGGCCAGATCCTGAAGCTAAAACTCAAATACTTTGGCCACCTAATGAGAAAGAAGGACTCACTGGAGAAGAGCCTAATGCTGGGAAAGATTGAGGGCAGTACAAGAAGGGGACGACAGAGAATGAGGTGGCTGGATGGAGTCACTGAAGCAGTAGGCGTGAGCTTAAATGGACTCCAGAAGATGGTAGAGGACAGGAAGGCCTGGAGGAACATTGTCCATAGGGCCACGATGGGTCGGACATGACTTCACAGCTAACAGCAACAACAACAACAATCTTAACTGTGTTTGCACTTAATCCTTGTATACAATCAATGTCCTTTTATTGCTTTTTTCAGGCTTTAATTTCACATCAATATTCAAAGTAACACTATTATTTATGATTTCCAGGTATTTGATGTTTAGGTGACTGAACATTTCCCTTATCTCAACTGCTCCCTTTTTCCCTTTTCATACTAAAGTCTAATATTCTGGTTACACATCTTATCTATTTGATTATAATATTGCTCTGTTTTCTAAAAGTTATCTATTTTCCACCATGTTCAATCATCTAATTGATAGTACAGTATTCCCTAATAAATCAAAACCATTAGGGGTGATGTCTGGGTTAACCAATAATTCAGTAATATACATAATTTTTTAGTTTAAGTCTAATATTAGAACATCAAATACTTTTTCTCTCTTTCCAATAATATCTGTTATATCATATCGGGCAAACACAATTCTTATTTTTGACTAAGTAGAAACATCTTTGTTACATTTATCAATAATTTTTAGCCTATACATATCTTGATTATGTTTGCACTTAATGTCCTTGTATAAACAATGTCCTGTTATTTCATTTTTCCCCCTAAAATTTAATTTCTCATCAATATTCAAGAAAACACTATTATTTATGATTTCCGAGTACTTTATATTTAGGCAACCAAAAGCTTCCCTTATCTCAACTTCTCCCTTTTTCCTTTTTCATACAAAGTCTAATATTCTAATTACACATTTTATCTATTTAATTATAATGTTACTCTATTTTCTAAAAGTTATCTATTTTCCACCACATTCAACCATCTAATTGGTAATATAATATCCCCTCTAATAAGTCAACACCATTATTTTCTTCAGCCTTACTCTGGCTTTCTTCCTTTGCCAGCTAACCTTCCATGTCAATTCTCCCTCTATTTATATATATATTATTTGGAATAAGAAAAACCATTTCGTTGAAGTTTTTTTTTTGGAGGAACAAGCTCATTGATATTCATTAACCACCTCCCTGTTACTCCAATTTCCAACAAATGTCCTGATAACTTTATCTTCCATTCAATCTGTTCTTCCTTTTCCTCAAATATATTCTGATTTCTTGATTTGTGAAAAGTTTTCCATTTTCAGTGTTGTCACTCCATTTTCTGATTTTTCAGTTGGCTGGGTCTATTGGTCAGTTGGGTCCTCTGTCTTAGCATTTAGTTGTTCCAATTTTCATTTTGTTCTCTGCATTGTTACTTCTTTGGTTATAATCAAGATCTGGGTTTGTATATTTAAGTTAAAACATTGTTCCTTTGTGTTGCTTCTTATTTTATCACAAGCTAAAAGGATAGTTTCATGTATTGATTTCAACATGGAAAGGATTTTTTCCTGAACTTCATCCATATTTTCTTAATAATATGTTAAGTTGAAGACTTTAGAATCAAACATTAAAAATAATTTGTGTCTTTTGTAGCTGGGTATGGGACATCTGCTTCATGTTTTATAGGTGGTCTTTATAATAGAAATTGTTTATCAAGTAAGAGTTTATAATCCAAGGTGTTCCATCATCTCAAGTAATAATATATGCTTCTCATTCAGGGAAATAGGAAAGCAGTTCCCTAGGCATAGCTCTGAGAGTCAGTAAAAGTTTACATTCATAGTTCAGGCAGGCCAGCTTCCAAAACAGTACATCATCTCTGCCACACAAATAAGCCACCCAGAAATCCCTTCTTTGCAGCTGGGTTTTTCAAAGTTAGTAGCTATCAAGGTCAAACAAATTTTATCTGAAGTCTGGGCTTCAAGCCAGGTTTCTTTTAGGCAATAACAAATTGTACTACCATAATTCACCACAAGATGTCACCAACACCTTTTTATAGCTTTTTAAGTCCAAAATTTATATGGTGGTTTTTCATGTCTTATTTTTTTATTAAAAAAACAGTCTCCAATATTTAAAAAGAACACTTTTAGTTGCCAAGTTTCAAAAGAATATATATTCAATTCGACTAAAATTAATCTAAAATTAATCTAAAAGAAAGGCAAGCACTGATGGATTGGTTCATTCAACAACCCAGGGAAGGACAAGAAGCAGCGAAATGACCAGTTAGATCTTGAAGGACATCTTGACCACTTGACCAGCCCTCTGCAATCCAGGCATACTTTTCAGGAATTTGCTTAAGAAGCACACAGAAGTATCATAAAAAGCAAGCAGCTTAGGCTGCTATATGGAGTTGCCCTGAAAAAAAGTTCCTGGTGAAGGAGGCAAAATATTAGGTCTCCATTGGATATGAAATTCTGTCTTGAAAAGAGAAAGAGAAAGATTACAACACAAAAACAACAGCAATAACAAGAAGGAACAAAATTGGTATTTATTTATTTATTTATTTATTCATTCATTATTAATTAAAATACTGAATGCTTCCAATTCATACTTTCATCTCAATTTCCTTCAAAAGCTGATAGAATAAAACCTCTGGATGGCAGAACCGCAATAAACCCTGAGAAGCTTTTGCATAATTTCAGTAAACATGCCATTCAAAGTGAAGCTTTATCCCAAAAGGCTTTTAGTGCCTTTGTAATCTTATACAAAACCATACAAATTTCACAATATTAATGATGTTTTTAAATGAGTGAATGTTTTGTATCATGTAGGTAACCTCAAACTTTGAGGGCTATATTTTGCAGCTCTGATTTATTTATTGACAACATAATGGCAAATGATCATCTCCAGTACTGTTGTGATGATAGATTGTTTCTCATTTGACCTTCACAAGTCTCTCAACCCTTTATTTGGCACAAAGGACATTCTATTATTCATTTGTCACTTACTGTAGTTGCAAATATCTTTTGGTTACAATCCAGTCAAAGGTATGCAAGTGAGAACATAAATGCATGTTGAATTAAGCCCAGATATATTCAGGACAACATAAAAATTGAGTTCAGAGAGATATTAATTCTTAGTTGATGTACAAGATGGAAACTGACAATTTAATGAATGAGAACCTTATGCAAATTGCCCCCAAATTAGAAGTGTTTGTCCTTTTATCAGATCTAAAATCTATTTTAAATTCTTCAGAGCAATTTGGGTTTACTTTTGGGCAATTGCTAGTTCAATCCGGAAACCTAATAGTAATATTTTAATTTCTCTGGATCAGAATGGATACTTATTTGTATGGACTCTTTGATGCTCTTTCAGTTTCATTGTTTTTATGCAGACATTCCACTTTGTAAACAGAGAGCAAATCCCACTACTTTCTAGCACTGCAGATGTTGTCTAGCCAGGTAATGAAACATCTGCATGAAAACAACCAAACTCAGAAAGCACCAAGGACTCAATTTTTCAACCCTGAGAAACATACATTCACTTCTATTGGTAACTTGTATTTTTCTTTGGGGTTATATTGAAATATGCCCTTTAAAAAAGAATATTTTTCATAGGGTGGCTGCAAATTGTCATCCTGGGACATATATAACAAAAATTAGCAGAATTTTTATTTCCCAGTTTCTTTCTTTCAAGGAATAGGCAACTTCTCTGATTGTGCCCTAATCATTGTATCTTACTTCTGAAGCCTACTTCTCTTAAGAGCACAAAGAACTAGATTATTCAGGGGAAATATCAAGAGATAGACATATGGTAGATTTGGCAAATGTCAATGATTTAGCACACTATTGCCATGGGAGAAAGGACAGCAATCCATACATGCTAACTGCACAGGACCTCTGACCTTAATGTTTAATAAGTTTGGCTGAAAGATTTTCAGCAAGTAAACAAAATATATTTTTGCAAATAGTAATTTTGCAAGTACATAATCCTGCACAGTTTCATCTGTGCTACACAAAGGGAATCAAAGCAAACAAAAGATATATACTAGCATATGAACTGTATTTTAACATGTCCTTGAGTTACCACAATGAATAGCAAAGCTTTCTTTGCAAAAATCATTTATTTTGCCCAACGATTTAAAATGTTGCTTACTGTTATTTATTTATTTATTTATTTATTTATTTATTTATTTATCTATCTATTTATTTATTTATTTATTTATTTATCCAATTGGCCTTAAGAGGGTTTTATTTCAAATCCATCTAACAGTTATGGCCATTTAACTTCAAAATTGAAGCTAAATGGCCTAGACATTGCTATCTGAATATACCTTTTTAATATTCATGTTTTACTGTGTTTTTAATTTAGGTGAAATGTTAATATAGCTTGCAAGCTATATTTACATGTATTTGGTGCCATATGGTAAATAAATAAATAAAATAAATACATAGGGAGCTTTTTTGTATAATTTTATTAAATCTTTTGAAAGTAAAAAATAACAAAAATAACAAAAAGCTAAGAGTCAACAAAGAGAATCAGAATATATAGAGAAATAGCAGTTAGAAGTGGAAAAAATAGAAATAAAAATACATGACTTCTAACCCTTTACAGCAGATATAAATAAAACCTAGTCAAAAAGAGGCTTCCAATTGATATGAAATTTAATCAATGCCTTTTTTCTAATCAGAGCTGTCACTTTTACCATCCTAGCCAGCTCCAGCAGCTTTACCAACCACTCCTTCACTGAAGGTATCAGCAAATTGTTCCAATAATTTGTTTATATTTATATTTTTTTAAAAAAAATATTTGTATGTTTTATTATATTGTAAGCTGCTCAGACTTGCTTCAAATTGCAAGATGTGTGATATATAAATTTAATAAATAAATAACCCCAGGCAGATGGAGCACCCTTCTCTTCCTTTGCATTTGTATTTGGCATATGTGCAAGCATTGTGGTCTCCTTTTATTTTGCCCTATGATAGCTTTCAGTTATCAGAAAGAAGTTCTATGGTTCAGTGAGGTCTTGAACCAGGGCCTATCTATCTATCTATCTATCTATCTATCTATCTATCTATCTATCTGGTCAGTCAGTCAAGTTTTATAGCCACCCAATGCAATCAAGTGATCAAACTGTCACTCAAGACTGGAAAAATACAACAAACTTCAGAAATGTACCAGAGTAATAATTTCTGTAGATTTCTGAATTTTTTATATTTTTCCAGTCTGGAGAACCAACATATTACCGTATTTTCCGGCGTATAAGACGACTTTTGAACCCCTGAAAATCTTCTCAAAAGTTGGGGGGGTCGTCTTATATGCCGGGTCGTCTTATACGCCAGAAAAAAAACTCTGGCGCGGCTCCAGGACATGGCTGGGCGGGAGCGTCGGGCGGCTCTCCCCACACGAAGGCGGTGCTACCCGTTGGCTCTTGGCCCAAGGGGAGGGCCTTGCGCCCGCCGGACTCACCTGTCACCAGCACCGCTCTCCCCCCCATGGGGATGCGCTTCCGCCGGGTGGTGCTGTCGGAGATGAGCCAGCCTGGTGGCCGGGATCGGAGCTGCGCGCCGGACTAAGAGGCCATTTCGGGAGGCGAGAGGGCGGCGGGAGGGGGGAAGGAGGAGGAGGAGTCCCCAGACATGGCAGCTCTTCCCGCCGCCCGTGGAGTGAGGTCGGTGTCCTCATCAGCCGCCTTTGCCTTGGCCAGAGGGATGCAGGGTGGGCACTTTAAGAGGCAGGCAGGCATGGCGTCCCAGGCGGGGCATGGGCGCGGCAGTCGCTCTCCCGGTTTGGCAAGTTTCTCGGTGGGTGACCGAAGAGCAGCCTCTGCCGGCGCTTACTCCAATGCGCTGCAACTAGGAGTGCGAGCCGCCGAGGACGGGAGAAGCAGCCGCTCGGGCGCATCAGTGCAACCGAGACGAGCCAGCAGGCAGCCAGGATCAGAGCTGCGCGCCGGACTAAGAGGCCAGACTAAGAGGCCGGACTAAGAGGCCGTTTCGTGAGGCGAGAGGGCGGCGGGAGGGGGGAAGGAGGCGCCGTGAGCAGCTGCTACTGCCTGCCCTGCTTTTTGCAAGCAGGCTTCCAGCAGCGGGAGGCTCTGGGATGAGCTTTGGCACGTCTTCCCTGTGCTGTGCTCTGTCGGTGGCTCAAATCCAGAGTCTCAGCCTCCCAGCTGATCAGCGGAGCAACGAGCGGCTGGCAGGCCAGGTAGCTGGGTTGCTGCACGGATTCCCCCCCCTTCGGTTGATTGTCGAGCCCGGGGCTTGACAGCCACTCCTGCTCAAAAGGCAGGGTTCAGCAGCTGGCAAGGCGCTCGTGCAGAGCTTTCCCAGAGCTGGCAGACCAAACGGGGACTGGCCTCGCCTGCTCTGCGCCAGAGTGGTACCCACGGAGGCGGCCAAGGGCAAGCAGGGCAAGGCCACTCCTGCTCAAAAGGCAGGGTTCGGCGGCCAGCGAGGCACTCATGCGGGGCAATGGGGGAGAAGCAGGCTGATCGCCTTACAGGTACCTGGGACTCTGACGCACTTTCCCGGCCATGTGTGCCCCGAAGAAGCGCTGATCAGAAGTCAATCTGGTTGCTGCACTACAAGTCCCTGGGGAGGGTGGGGCCTTGCGCTGCGCCTGCGCATACCCTCTGTAGGGTTCCTGCAGGCCACTGCCAAGCAGCATGCTTTCCGGCAGCAAGTGAGCTGGGAAGGAGCGGAGCGCGGGGGGAGAAGGTGCCCAGGAAAAGCAGCCACACCGAGAGGCTGCACGCCCAGTCCAGCTCCATGAGGGGCAGGGTGGGAAGCCGGCCGGGAAGAGGGACCGGGAGCCCGGGCCGAGCGCACCTCGGCCGACAGTGAGAGGGAAGCACACGAGTTCTAAAAAAGAGGCTGTGGGCAGAGCTACCCCGCCCTGCGCCCAATGGGAGAAGTTCAAGGCCTGGGGGGGAAGCAGGAGGGACGCTGGCCGTGGCGGGGTGGCGGCTGCCCTCCGGCGCTGCCTGCCGCCTGGGAAACACTGCACCTCAGGGGCCGGCAGAAGCGCAGGAGCAGCGGGAGGGCCGGTGGGGCCAGTCGGGCCTTCGCCTCCTCTGCGACGGGCAGGGCATGTAAGTATTTTCCGGCGTATAAGACAAAACCTTGAAAAACTTCTTAAAAGTAGGGGGTCGTCTTATACGCCGGGTCGTCTTATACGCCTGAAAATACGGTAGATTATTTTATAATACATAGAGTCCCATTTGTCTTCCTGACTATACTATCTATGAACTGAGCAGAAGCATTTCCGTTCATGCTGTAAGCCAGAACACATTTTGTTTAAATCTCAAGATGGAATTTATCCCAAACCAATGTCTGTTAATCTTGTCTTGATTTTAAACATTTGTTTTCCTAAGATTAATCTGCTACTGTAGAACTGCTGACCTGGGTAAAAATCATAATGTAACCAACCTAGCTAGTATGCTGAATCCAAGCAGTTATAGTGTAAGTGCTTTAATAAGTAGAAATCTGCTATGATCTAGATACTTAGAAAATACATATTTCTGAATGTAGAAATCCATTTTTTCTAATTTGAACTTGCTTTAATGCCGCTTGGGTGTGTGTGTGAAAGCCCTAACAAGCACGCATATACATAGAATGAAGGCTACTGCTAACACTTGTAAGCCGCCCTGAGTCTTCGGAGAAGGGCGGGATATAAATGTAATAAAAATAAAATAAATAAAATATATGGAGTAATAGTAGTAAAATGAATTCATTTTTTGTTCACCTATAAATGAACTGATTCCTGCCCCCAGTCCCTGTGACACTGATTTTAATTACCCCTTTAACAGTTTTGGTATATTTTTATACAATTGATGATAAAAACTTGATAGAAAGCTGACGTGCTGAAGAGCCAACTTCTAATACCTCCTTCACTTATAAGAATGGCTTTGCTCATAAAGAGAATATATAATGCTTTAATAGAATTGGATTCGGAAACGGAATTGGTGAAAGACTGCATGGTAAAGTGGGCTCAAAATATTCAAGAATCGATCCCATTGGATGTTTGGGAGGTAATTTGGGTTAGAAATGTAAAATTTACTCAAGCCAAAAACTTAAGAGAAAATTTTTATAAAATGTTTTATAGATGGCATTTGGATCCTGAAAAGCTGTCTTGTATGTATTCCAATTTACAGCCCAAATGTTGGAGATGTGGTAGTTTGGACGCTACTTATTTTCATATTTGGTGGACTTGTAGAAATATAAAAGCTTTTTGGATTAAAATTTGGTGGAACATTCAAAAGATTTTTAAGAGAAAGATAAAGTTTACCCCACAATTATTTTTATTGGGTGTTATTACAGATTGTGATACTAAAGAAATTAACTTGATGTTGAATTTGATAACAGCTGCGAGGTTATTGGTAGGGCAATATTGGAAGAAGGATTGCCTGCCTACTATAGAGGAATGGACGCTTAAAGTGTCAAATTTAGCAGAAATGGCTAAGATTTCTGCTTACCTGAAGGATCATTCACAAGAAAGATACATTTCGGTTTGGAGAAGATGGATAGATTATATTCAGAAAAAATATGGGACCAAAAAGTTCCATTTAGCTTATGACTAAATTTTAGATTGTTATAACTTAAACCTTTTTATTATTATTAGTTATAATAATATATATATTATACGGTATTATTATTGTATTAGTATAAGTTGGATACTTTTAGATTGTTTGTAATTATGTTATAGGCGGGTTAAAGTGCATTATGTATTTGGTTATTTATATAGTTGGTTAATGTCAGTTAGATTGTGATTATTATATATTTGTAACCCTGTAATCAGCTTTGGGAAGTGGGGGAGGGGGAGGGGGGTTTAGGGGTGGGTTGGGGATGGGATAATTTTGTAACTTTTATAAAACTTTTCAATAAAAAAAAGAATGGCTTTGCTCAAACATAGCATTATAGATTTTGGCTTTGTCTGTTTAAGATAAAAATAATGATTGCAGCCCAAGGAGTTAGATATGTGTTTATGTGTCCAGAAAGAGACAAAAGTAAATTACAGCAGTATGGAGCATGCTAGGAATACAGTGGATTAATTTGCCACCTACCCATTAATGGTTTGTGAGACCATTATCCCAAATGTCACCATTTTTACAAAAAGGAAGATTTTCCCACGGCAGTCATTTTGTGAAACAGCCTGTAGTATGTCCATAAAATTCTAAATGTTTCACTTTCATGCAAGATTACTAAACCAGACTTTTGCAGCTTAGGTCGGGCAACCTCACTTTCAGCCAGCAAAAATTACCTGAGCAATGGATTACACTTTGAATTGAAATTTTGTATTTATGATTTATTTCATCAATCAATGTGCTAGAAATGTATCCTTGCTTATATTTCAACCTGAAATAGTTGCTAAGGAAACATGACTAAGTCACTGTCCAGATTTTTTTTTAAAGTTTAAGCACTTCAGTGTCTATGAAAGATTACTGCTTTCTATAAAAAAATATGTGTCTTTCTTATTTCTGTAATGTCTGGTTTCTACAATATAAAAACAAATGTTTCTTATACTTCTTTGTTGATTTTCTTTTCTTTTTCAAGTGGGAAAAAAGAGATTGAAAGAATCAATTTCTTAAAAATACCCAAAATTCCAAGTCTTTCCAATGTATGCATTATTTATTAATGGATAATACTTTTCTGTTATTACACCTAATTGCTGTAACAATTGCTGACGACATATCTGATTTAAAAGGTAAGTTAATACTGATATCAGAATTTTTGTCATAAGAATCCCTTAAATTTTGCTTCTTTCATAGTCTATAACTCCTAAGTCTCTATTATCTTCAATAAAGCTCTCAAAGTACCAGCTGAAAAATAATTTTAATATGACAAATCTGGAAAAGTATTAACTGTGATGCAAGGAATAATAGTAATTAATTTAATTACTTGGTTTAATTTTTCAAAAGGTTGATTTTATTGTTGGTAATGTAATGCAGATCTCACCATAGAAAAAGCTACACATCCAGTTTATAGTGCTGAAGGAGAATTCACATCTGAAAAAGTATGTAGGGTCCTCTGCCAACAGTGTTTAATAACTCGCAAAATCACTGACCTGGATCAAAAGAACACAGAGGGATGGTATTAAGTTGTGTAATAAACACTGAACCAATTGAATTATCGGGGGAAATAAACAATTGCTTTGACATCATGGAAACAGAGGTTGGGAATTCACATAGAGAATTCTCCTACACACAATTCACAAAAAAAAAGTGTGAGGATGAAAGGGCTACTCCCATCCTGATGACTAAAGTAGCCACCTTTGTCCACCACATTAAAATGTTCTATAAATGTATGTGTAAAAATTTGTCCACACGAATGAGGCATCTGTCAATAGAGGCTTAAGATAGTTTTCCCATGCCAGCTTAATGCCTAAATTGCACATAGCAAGGCTAAAAGAATCTAAAGCTTCAGTATATGGGAAGGGGTCTATGTCTCTTCCTAATATTACATTCTCTCAAAGTAGTTTGTTCTAGAAATTTTACTGTTTTGACTTTTCCTATGAAAGTTGATTTTTGTTGGGAGATTGGAAAGGAGTAGTTTTGTCCAAGTTGGACAGGACGTCTGAGAAAAATATTAAAAGTTCAAGAGAGTATAGTCATTTTTCAGAAAGAAACAGATCTTTTTTAAGAATAAATATAATTTGGAGTTCAAGAGACTTGGTTACTAAATTTCTAAGGTAGAGATTTTACCAAAGACATTTTCACACCACAACTCCGTAAATTTGATTCGTAAAAGAAAACCAAGTTCTTTCAGTTGAAGATAAAATGAAATTATTAAGGACTGTAAAAAGAAATTAAAAGAATGTTTTGAATAATTTAAATAGAAGTGCTGATATGAGAATGGTTTGGGATGCAAGTAAAGTCTTTAGTAGTGGATATTTGTTTGCAATGATTTTAGATGAAAGACTGATAATAATTTTGCAAGAATTTATTCATGCAGATCAATATGTGTTTTTTTCCCCCTTAAGAGACAGTTGAAAGATAACTCTTGATATTTTGGCTCATTTGGAAGAACATAATGAAAAATAAACCAAAGTTTAGAGAAGGCTTAGAATTAAACTGGATTTTCTTGTTTAAGGATTTGGAATATAAGAATTTTGAGAATTTTTTTATAAAATTCTCCAGTTTGGTCTAGTAGTTAAGGCACCAGGCTAGGAATTAGAAGACTGTGAGTTCTAGGCCTGACTTAGCCATGAAATCTAACTGGGTGACTTTGGGTCGGGCACTTTTTCTCAGCCTGAGCTATCTCACAGGGGGGGGGGTGGAGAAAAGAGAAGGAGGAGGGAGTATTATGTAAGTTCGCTGTCTTTGAGTTATTTATAAAAATAGTAAAAGTGGGATAAAAATACACAAACAAAATGGGTAAAATGCATTTATATTTCACATATGGCACAAATAATCATTAATGGAGATTTAACCGATCCATATAAGATACAAAAATGAACAAGGAGGTTGCCCACTGTCCCATCTTTTGTTTGTTTTATTTCTTGAAATACTGTAGATGAGATGATTGTGGTGTAAGTTTCAAAAAGAGTCTTACAAGTTAAAAGTTTTTGCAGGTGATTTGGTCCTTGTTTTGGTAGACCCATTAAGGGGAATTGAGCTTTTAATAAATAAAAGGAAGGAATTTGTATGTTTCAATATCAGTAAAGTGAAGACTAAAGAAGTTAACAAAGAGAATGAAGATATAACATCATATTCAAGGTGCTGGTGATGACCTATAAAGCCCTAAATGGCTTGGGTCCAGGATATTTGAGGGAACACCTGTGCGCTCCCACAGGGAGGGTCTCCTCAGGGTACCGCCGGTAAAAGATTGCCGGAGGACAATACCCAGGGGGAGGGCTTTCTCTGTGGGTGCGCTGGCCCTTTGGAACCCGCTGCCTGTAGAGCTTAGGACTGCCCCTAACCTTTGCTCATTCTGCCGGGACCTGAAGACCTGGCTCTTCAAGCTTTCTGGCCTAGACTGAGTGTATTAACTGGGGTTTTAATTGTATTTTTAATTGTAATTGGGTTATATTTCAAGGTTAGTGTAATTATTTTAATTGTTTTTAATTTTTGTAACTTGTTGCATTGTTTTAAAAAACCTTGTGAACCGCCCTGAGTCCTACGGCAGAAGGGCGGTATATAAGTTTAATAAAATAAATAAATAAAATAAATATAAAACTGGAGAATAAGATGAATTTTTAAAATGGAGAAGAATGTAAAATACCTGGGTATAATTATGACAAATATGAATTATATGCTATTTCAAAATTACTATGTTAAAACATGAAATGAAGTGAAAAAGATATAGCCAAGATGAGACAAAGTTCCATTGTGACTGTAGAGTAGAATTTCTCTGATTAAGACAAATGTTTACCTGGAATATTATTTTTATTTCACACAATGCCTGTTTTTACAATTTATGTACTATTTAAATATCTGCAGAAGTTTATATATGAATTTGTATAGCATGAGAAAAGCGTGAGTTAAATATCTGGTACTACAAGATGTGAAGACAAGAGGATTAGATCTACCTGATTTGAAATTATATTTTTCTGCCTGCTCTTTAGTTTGAATGAAAGAGTGGGTGTTGTGAAGAAATAGAAGGTTATTGGAGTTAGAAGGACATGATTTGAAATTTGGGTGGCATGGATATCTGTGGTATGACAAAGCTAAGGTTAATGTAGACATCATCATCATTATGCAGAATGCAGCCGCGAGAGTTGTGTTGGGAGTCTCCCGATACTCCCATGTTACACCTCTGCTCCGTGAGCTGCATTGGTTACCAGTTGTCTTCCGGGTGAGATTCAAGGTACTGGTAATGGTGTTTAAGGCCCTACATGGCATGGGTCCGGAGTACCTTAGGGAGCACCTGCTGCCGGCATCAACTTCCCTCCGCCTTGTGCACTCCCACAGAGAGGGCCTCCTCAGGGTGCCACCGATCAGAGAATGTCGATTGGTGGCCCCCAGGGGGAGGTCCTTCTCTGTGGGCACCCCGGAGCTATGGAATTGGTTGCCGGTTGAGCTCCGGATGGCGCCCAACCTTCGCTCCTTCCGTCGCGATCTGAAGACACTCTTATTCGAACAAGCCGGCCTGGCCTGATGGGGGATGGGTTGGGTTTTTATTGTCATTTTAATATATGTATTTACTGTTTTTAGTTGGGCATATGTTTAATTTTCTTTTAATTTTTGTATTTTTGTATTTTTTATATATCTGCCCTGTTCACCACCCTGAGTCCTTCGGGAGAAGGGCGGTATATAAATAAAATTATTATTATTATTATTATTATTATTATTATTATTATTATTATTATTATTATTATTATTATTATTATTATCATCATCATCATCATCATCATCATCATGATTTGGAAGGGACCTTGGAGGTCATCTAGTCCAACCCCCTGCTCAGGCAGAAAACCCTATACCATTTCAGGCAAATGGCTGTCCAGTCTCTTCTTAAAAACTTCCAGTGTTGGAGCATTCACCACTTCTGGAGGTTAATTCACCACTGGTTAATTGTTTTAACTGTCAGGAAGTTTCTCCTTAGTTCTAGGTTGTTTCTCTCCTTGACTAGTTTCCATCCATTGCTTCTTGTCCTGCTTTCAGGTGCTTTGGAGAATAGCTTGACTCCCTCTTCTTTGTGGTAGCCCCTGAGATATTGGAACACTCCTATCATGTCACCACTCACTCTTCTCTTCATTAAACTACACATACCCAATTCCAGCAACCGTTCCCTATATGTTTTAGCCTCCAGTCCCCCAATCATCTTTGTTGCTCTTCTCTGTACCCTTTCTAGAGTCTTGACATCTTTTTTACATCGTGGTGACCAAAACTGGATGCAGTATTCCAGGTGTGGCCTTACCAAAGCATTGTAAAGTGGTATTAGTACTTCACTTGATCTTGATTCTATTCCTCTGTTAATGCAGCCTAGCACAGTGTTGGCTTTTTTGGCAGCTGCAGCACACTGCTGGCTCATATTTAAGTGATTGTCTACTAGGACTCCAAACTCCCTCTCACAGTTACTACTATTGAGCAAAGTACCACCTATACTATACCTGTGCATTTGATTTTTCCTGCCTAAATGTAGAACCTTACTTTTTTCACCATTGAATTTCATTTTGTTAGATAGCGCCCAGTGTTCGAGTCTGTCCAGATCCTCCTGTATTTTAAGCCTATCTTCTGGAGTATTGGCTATTCCTGCCAGCTTGGTGTTGTCTGCAAATTTGATGAATTCCCCATCTATCCCTTCATCCAAATCATTGATGAAGATGTTGAAGAGCACTGGGCCGAAATCAGAGCCCTGGGGCACCCCACTACACACTTCCTTCCATGTAGATGCAGTTCCATTGAGGACCATACGCTGAGTACGGCCTGTCAGCCAGCTACAAATCCATCTGGTGGTGATGCTTTCTAACCCACATTTTTCTATCTTATCAAGTAGTAGGTTGTGATCTACTTTATCAAATGCCTTACTGAAGTCCAAGTAAATTATATCTACAGCATTTCTCTGGTTCACTAATTTTGTCACTTGGTCAAAGAATGTAATAAGATTTGTCTGGCATGATCTGTTTTTGACAAACCCATGTTGACTTTTAGTGATAACTTTGTTTGCATCAAGGTGTTCGCTGATTTGTTGTTTGATTATCTTTTCCAGAATCTTCCCAGGTATTGAGGTCAGGCTGATAGGTCTGTAGTTTCCTGGATCTATTTTTTCCCCTTTTTTGAAGATGGGAACTACATCAGCTCTCTTTCAGTCCTCTGGTAGTTGCCCAGTGCTCCAGGATCTTTGAAAAATATAGTTCAGTGGTTCTGAGATCACGTCTGCCAGTTCCTTGAGAACTTTGGGGTGTAATCCATCTGGTCCTGGTGATTTGAACTCGTCTAGGCTGGACAGGTGTTCACTTACCATTTTTTTGCCTGTCTTAACTTGTGTTTCTATTCTGTTTTTTATGGCACGGGTTTTGGTAGGTTGGACTGTTTTTTTTTCCTTTGTGTAAAGACAGATGCAAAAAATGAGTTAAATAGTTCTGCTTTCTCCCTATTGCTTGTCACCTTCTTGCCACTTTCCCCCACTAATGGACCAATCATTTCCTTAACCTTTTTCTTGTTTTTTATATGTTGAAAGAAGCATTTTTTGTTATTTTTGACTTTGGTCGCAAGCCTTAGTTCATTTTGAGCCTTAGCTTTCCTCATTTCATCTTTGCAGGCCATATTACAGGCTATTTGCTGATATTCTGACTTAGTTATGTGCCCTTCTTTCCACTTCTTATACTTGTCCTTTTTATCTTTCAATTTATCAGAGAGTTCTTTATGCAGCCATGCTGGTTTCTTTTGAGAGCTGTTATTTTTCTTCTTTGTTGGTATTGTACTAGACTGGGCCTTTATTATCTCACTTTTCAAAATTTCCCAAGCTTCTTGAGTTGTTTTCCCCTTTAGGGTTCTCATCCATGGAATTCTTCCCATGGTCTCTCTAAGTTTATTGAAATTAGCTCTTTTAAAGTCCAAGACTCTTGTTTGGCTGTGTTCTATTGCTTGTGCCTCCAGAATGTTGAATTCCAATATTGCATGATCACTTCCCCCCAAGGTTCCTGTGGCTTTGACATTTTCTATCATTTCATCTCTGTTTGTGAGAATTAAATCCAATATGGCTAATCCCCTAGTTCCCTTCTCTACTTTTTGGGAGAGAAAGTTGTCTGCTAGGTTTGTCAGGAATCTGTTTGATCTTCCACTTGGTGCAGAGTTTATCTCCCAGTTGATATCAGGGTAATTAAAGTCCCCCATTACTATTGTGATGTGCTTCTTACATACCTTAGTTAGCTGACTAGCAAAAAGTTCATCTATTTCCTCTGCTTGGTTGGGTGGCTTTCAAAAACCATTATATTTTGTGGGTCATTCTTAGCGTCTGGAATGAATATAAATCTACTATAGGTTGTGCCTGAAAACACCTTTGTGGCTTTCAATGCGAAAAGCATTCTATAGAATATTGTACAATTATCTGAAATATTTAAAGTGGATAAAACATGTAATGGCTTTGAACCATATAAGTCTGAGCAGCTATATATTAATAATAATCATGTTATTGCTAAAATTATAAACTTTTCTTGAATTATGAGACAAGAAGAACAAGTGAAAAAATGATATGATATGATATAATGGACTAACATTTTTGGTTACAATGTATAATGGGTCAATACGTGGTTCAAAGGATAGAAATTTATATTATGTTCTAACATGAAAAAGAACTATTGCTTGTATTTCTCACCAGATAAGCAGTCTAGAATATAGAAAGTTACTTTGTATGGGAAATGTGAACAACATGAAGGGACTTTTTTCCATGTTTGGTGGATATGTGAAAAACCTGGGAAATTTTGAATACGACTATTACCTTAAGATTTTAAAGTCCAAAGTATAATTGAGCCCAGAGGCTTTTCTTTTGGGACTAATGGTCAGGCAACTAGAAAAAAAATGGAACATGGAACTTTGTTTTTATATATCATGCAACAAACATATATGTTCAAAAATGGAAAGGTTCAACACTACCCACAATGGAGGAATGGTTGCCAAAGATGAGAAAACTTGCAGAGATAGCTAAATTGACTTCTTTGATTATAAGAACACTGTATTTACATTTATGGCTGTCTGAAAACTCCTTATAGACTTTTTACATGGCGCAGAATAAAAATGCACTTATGACTTGTCGTTTCAATGATTAGAACAAAGATTAGATAATAGAAAGAAGTGAGCTTTCTTTTGTAATCATAGAATAAGTAAATTGTTTTTATGCTTTCTTTCTATATTTTTTCTATTTCTTTCCTTGCTTTCTTCTGTATTAGTTTCTGTTAGGTTTTTTTTTACATTCTCTTTAAAAACTTTAATTAAATTTATTTAAAAGAGAATAAATCATGTAAGAGGTTCATTCTGTTGAAACAAATTTTATAAAGCCTCAGTGCTTAAACCTGATTTCTTCTTAGTTTGCTCTGGGAGTATCACACATTTTCCTTTTATTCTTTGTGATGGATCCATTGCAAGCCTACATAAAAATATCTTTGTAAATGAAAGTAGAACATGATACAAAATTTCCTTTGGGTCAAGGAGTCTAATTTCTTGTATTAATTAGCATTCAGTCCACTGTGGTTTGCATTTATTTTACAGAAAGCTAAGCAAAAGATTCTACTGTGATCTAGTATCTACTTTGTTCGGTTTGATTAAACACAACAAAAGTACCACTGGACTTCTTGAAACTACATACTTAATGCACTCAAGGGCCTCAGTTTCACCTTCATTTGAATTTACCATGATTTTTAGTGATGATCTACTGCATAACAACACCATTTGTTGATTAATTAAATTTCTACCTTCAAATGCCAACAAAGACTGGAAGTAAGTTTGGAAAGTAGGTTTGGACTGATGAAAGAATGTAAGATGAAATTCATATTTTTTAAAACAATGGCCATAGCTTTAATGCACTGAGTTTGGAGTTCAAATAAAATTATTTACATAGATTAACAACTAAAGGTAGAGCTTTAGAAGAACTAATTTGCCTTAATTTAAGGATTAATTTAGATTTTTAACAACAACAACAACAACAACAACAACAACAACAACAACAATAATAATAATAATAATAATAATAATAATAATAATAATAATAATAATAATAATAATAATAATAATAATAAATATATACTGTTACTATGGTATCTTACTAAGGTGCCTAGTCTTGCCAGAGATGTTGGTATGCCATATAAACATAACTGAACAAATAAATAGTTTATGTAATTAATTGGGCTATCCATAGAAATGAATAAGACAAGGTCTGATTTATAAAAACCAGCTTTTATTTATCAGAAGTCCACAGTTAAATAAAGGGGATTAAAGGTAATATGTGGATATATTTTGAAGTAATTTAGAACTATTTCATTCCCTTTTTTTTGCTGGAACATTATGACTGTGTGGATAAACTGCCATGGACTCCATGGATAAAGTGAGGCATGAATATGTTTTGAGCTGAAAAATTGGGCCTTTGTTGCTTCCACTATTAAACTTATTTATTAGTAGTAGATTTTCCAACAATATAATCCAAATCTGCCTTGCTTTATTTTATATTGCTTATTCTCTAAAAGAATTAAGAACAAGGTATGACATTTCTTCAAATCTTGAAATGTGCAGCCTGTAGTCCTATTCTGAGGACTACTGCTTGTCGATCAGCCTGACATCTGGGCCATAGATATTTTACTCCTTCAATTGGATGTCAACCTAGAAATCTAGCAGTACTCCCTGATCCAAATTTTGCCCCTAAAAAGACAAAGTACATCAACAGATGTTTCCAAAATTAAAGATTTTCTACATATTTTCAAAATTGCTCATCTTCAGATTTCACCCTGAATTACTTGAATTCAGACCAGGAAATACATCTGTGTGTGTATTTGAACACGCAAAATATAATGAACAGCACACAGACACACGCACATAGAGACACACACAAATACACACACACTCCAAGGCTAGCTACTATTGTTGTTAAAGAGTCTCCATGGATTCAGTGTAATTGTCTGCAGTGTAGATTGTGGTAGGTTCCAGCAAATATGGAAACTTTTGTGACTATGGGAAGGCTTCCCACCACAAATAATCATGCTCTGCCTTTGGAGACATGAATCATTTTTCCTCCTCTGTTCTTCTTTTAATTTAAATGTCTTAATTTTATAAAGACTATTGTGTACTTAGTATTACAGCAGTAGATGTTCTAGTTGTGTTTAATAAAGTATAACAGCCTTTGCTCTAGTTTGTATTGATTTGTTAGAAGACAAAGCAGTTCTTGCTGAAGGGAAAAGAAGCAGTATTTTGCAGCAATGTAACAAACCTCCTAAACAGATTTTGATGTTTGCTATAGTTGCGATATTTATAGTTGTCTACATGAAGGTCATGATTTGGATTGCATAGAAATACTGTTAAGATATAATCATTTTATGGAGAAATTGCCATTCCTGGAGGGTACATAAAGGAGCAGGGCCACTGCGAGTTCTAAAAAGAAGCAAAATACCTAACAGAGCAATACTATGTTTTGTTTCAGAAATCTGATATCAGAGCCTCTAATGATTCTGAGGCTCTTTTGGCCCCACTCCAGCTCTATGGAAGAGGGAAGAAAGTGTCTCCTGGCTATTTTGTTTTATGTTGTGCTTTTCTTTCCCTTGCAGCAATGGGGAAATTTAATCCATGCCAGCTCCAAGGCTGGTGTAACTCTATAATTGCTTGGAGACATGTTTTGGGGATAAGGAGGGCTCTAGATTCAGAGAGTTTCCAATGTATCCCACGGATGTTTCCTTTTTCTCTCTTTCCGGTGCTGAAACATTTATACTAGGAAAGAATTACAGTGAAAAATATCATGATTTGCTAGATAGTATATCTGGAAGATACAGAATGTCTCTTGCAAGGTGCATTCACAGTTAATTTATAAAGATAACCAAGAGCTTCCAGCAGAAAAGTTGAACTGCAGTAATGAACCGTAGAAAGAAAAATCTTCATCAGGGTCCAGTCCAAGCTGGGAATGAACAATATGGTGACTGCTTTAGAAAGAAGGTCGTAGTTTATTAAAGAGGAGAGCCAGACAGAAAGATGGCTCTGGAAAAACTGACCACATACTGTATAGTGGAGAGTGGTGGGTTTTTATACCTTCTTGAGCTGTTGTTTGGAGTTCTTCCTGTAGCATGAACTTCGACCTGAGTCTGAGTGTGCCTTTCTGGTATTCTGATGGTGGTGGGTTAATTCTATTATATCCCGAAGGTCATTTCCTGCTTCAATGGAGGTGTGGCTGATGACTGTTGGATTTTTGGTGTAAGGGATTGTTGATTCTAGGGATCTTTCTTTCTGATCCCAACTTCCTGGCTCCAATCTTTCTGACAAGATTATCACTTCTGCATTTCTGCAGACCTGGTTTCTGTTTGGGGCAGAGAGACTCGGGGGCAGGGCTGGTTTCTGCCTTTAAAATCCTTTGGGGAAATATATTCTGCCTTTTTAATATTTCTCAAAATATTTCTTTCTCTGAATTCTTCCCACAAAACAAACTCAATTGAAGAAAGCTGGAAATTTCTTTCAATTCTACTTTATTAGTCTTTTGTAAATCTATTTGTATATCTCTGTGTTCACCTTGATGCTGTTGTCCTTCAGAACTGGCACAATTAATTTCTGAATTATAACATCTAAAGATACAAAGAACCAGGTAGAGATGCTCATGCAGGCACATAAAAGATATTGATCAAAATCCAGCCAAGTTAAATATTTTGGTGTTTATGCCAATAAATAAATCACCCAGTAACATCCTCTAATTCAGTGCACTGGAAAGATATCAGAATGGTTTTCAAGTTCCAAGTGAAGAATTGTCTTATAACATCGGAACAAGAATGTGAAATAATTTTACTAAACCTCTAGAAAGAAATAACAGATAGTCTCTTTAGACACTTTTTAATGCCCTCCATACTGGCAAAACTGATTTAAAAATAGGAAGGAAGGAAGGAAGGAAGGAAGGAAGGAAGGAAGGAAGGAAGGAAGGAAGGAAGGAAGGAAGGAAGGAAAGAAATTATTCTTCATTATGTAATAAAACAGTCATGGTCATAAAATATACAAATATATAGAAACATCCTCATTTCTGCTTTTGTACATGTGAATATTTCTACTCAAAAATAATAATCAAATCAATAATCTTCAGGTGAAAGGAGAAATTCTTTCACATAGTTGAAAGGTGTACCTAGCATAAATTATTTAATAATACTGGGCATGATCTACTGAAAAGCAGGCAATTAATGAAATATTAATACTTAATTGTAATGAGATGGTATCTATAGCAACCCAGTGATTTGTAATAGAATAGAACCTAAAAACCATAATTTCTGAAAGTTCAGCCAAATTTTCATAGTAATCTCATCTCATTAACACTGACTAATGTTATGTTCTACTGGCCACCCTACCCCTCCTACCCCTCCTATCTTTTGCAAGTTTTAGGATTCTTTTGCGTAGTGCTACCAATGATTCAACCTTCAAATTAAATAGCTCCATTTTATCCACAGGTTTCTATCCAATTTCTTTCTTTTAAAAAAATGGTTTTTGAATAAGTTCATAGAAGGTGAAATAAATGCTGAATGAGCCATTTAGAAAAAATAGAGTGTATCAGTATGCGAAAATTCTACTGCTGAGAATCTCCTAATTAACTCTGTGGAATATATCCTAATGAGTAGATGTATAGATATCCAACTGAACGGAGTATTTCTGATCTTCTTTTTTAATGTAGCTAATATCACAAGTCTAACAGGAAATGTTTGTATGCCTGCATACACACACACACACACACACACACACACACACACACACAAACACATATTTGAAGTTATGACAGATCTCCCATAGTTATATGATCATATTTTGGGCACTTAGCAACCAGCTCTCCTTTATTGCTACTTGCAGTATCGCATAGCCATGTGAATGCAATTTGTGATATTTGTAATCAATGCTTACTTCTGGTTTCTGACAAAAAATATCCATTGGGGAAAATCAATTTCCTTAATGATCACAGTGTTTTGTTAAAGACCACCACCTTAGCATAATAACCATCATAAAAAATGAGTCATAAATGATGGGTTATGTGTATATACACACACATTCCCTCTCTCTCTCTCACACACACACACATACACACAGAGAAACATACACACATGCCCCATATGTATGTGTATGTATATGTAGTGCATAATCTTGTCAATCAGACATTTTAGTATCACCATATTGTCATTCAAACATAATATTAAACCGATAGATGACACCAGGAACCTTCCAAATAATTTGGATCAATCAGCCTAACGTTATTGGAATTATAATTCGTTTGAGCTAAACCAGGGGTGTCAAACTGCCGGCCAGTAGGCCGGTTGCATCATATGGAGGCTGCACCCACTCCAGCTCCAGCAATTCAAAAAAAAGTTGTGATACGTCACGACATGTCACATGACGCAGCAAGTTTGACACCCATGAGCTAAACAGTATATTATTACTGTAAAACACAATTGGGTCTCTGGATCTGCTGATTGCAGCTTAGCATTGTGCTTCAGGTTTAAACTATGGCTAAAATTTTGTTTTGTGCAAATAAGCCAACTTAATTAATCACAGTCTAGCAGACATAAATAAGACTTGTTGACTTTCAATTATATGTCAAACTATGGCAACCCTGAAAAGATACCAAACATATTTTTCCAGTGAAATTGTAGACAGATTTTATCTACTCTCCAAGTTCTTTTTTTTAAAAAAGATAACTTTATTGAACATTGTGGATATTATGGGGTTTGTGTGATGAGCATCATGAGAATGCATTTGAACATATAAATCCTTCCATTCCCCACTATCCAGTCAGAGCTGAAGAAGCTTCTTGGACAAGAAGCGAAATGTCTTCAAAGAAAAATAAGAAAGTCCAGTTGCCTCTTGAAAAAGCACCTTTGGGTGCATTTGAACATGTTTACAAGCTTAGATTCAACGGGTAATCAGCTACAAAGTCTTCTATCCAAAACAAATGTTCCAGTAATAATGTTAGCAAGAGAAAATAAATCACTTTCATTATTTCCTAATTTTATACTGTCATTTAGTGCTATAATGTATGATTACTTACTGATTTTGATTAAGTAAGCCACAACAAAATTCAGGATATCAAAATTTCGATCATAACAAAATGCCTTCTTTCAATCATTTTTTTCTGGTTTGCTCAGAAATAATTCATCTGAGCAATGTATTTTTCTTTTCTGATTTTGTTCATGATGACTTCTACTTTGATGGGCTTGGAGATTTGTTATAATGTGCACTAGCTCCCAGCAACTAATTATTTAAGGTCACCCATCACTAAGATTCCATAGTATAGCTGACATCTTGTAATTAATTGTAATGTTTGGCTAAAGAATGAAGTCAGAATTACTGTTAAATAAATGCAGGGAATTCATCCAGAACATTCCACAAATTTCCTTTTTTTTAATTCATGAACATATCCCAAATTCTACATCAAAATAATTAATGGAATCCATTTTCATTATATCTGAATTTTAATCATACAATGAGAAGCTTTTCTGAAACTTAGAAGGGCTGATTTTGAAATGATAGCTCTTTCTACAGATGATAAAGAAAATGGAGAGAAAGAAACAGCTCTTGTTCCACAGAAGTAGTCAGGACAGTTAATAACAGCATAGAGGGACTTAGTATATGGCCAATAGAATTGAAAAATCAAATTGTAAAACAAATGAAGAGTGAGGTTCCATAATAAAGAAAAACTAAATATGTTAAGTTCTTTTGAAATGGGAATTGTTTATCCTGAAAAACTCTGTAATGAGAATTTTTGGATGATTGGATCAAAACCTACAATTGGAATTCAATCCTATGCTTATTGGTGGGGAAATGTTGAATCTCTTAAAGTTCCATGCATAAATATCCTTATCTGTGGCCAAGCTGGCTACCTCAAAAGAGGAAATAAAAATGTTAAATACACAGAAGGCTCTGGCCTTCTAAAGAGCAGTCAGGGTTGATCTCCTCTAGGAGTGCGCAGTTTGATCGCCTTGCAGTCCAAGGGACTCGCAGGAGTCTTCTCCAGCACCATAGTTCAAAGGCCTCAATTCTTTGGCGCTCAGCCTTTCTTATGGTCCAACTTTCACTCCCATACATTGCAACTGAGAAGACCATAGCCTTGACTATACGCACTTTGGTTGACAGGGTGATGTCTCTGCTTTTTAGTGTGCTGTCTAGATTTGCCATTGCTTTCCTCCACAGGAGCAAGCGTCTTTTAATTTCTTGGTTACAGTCCCCATTTGCAGTGATCTTGGAGTCCAGGAAAATAAAATCTGTCACTACCTCCATTTCTTCCCCATCTATTTGCCAGGAATTGAGAGGGCTGGATGCCATGATCTTGGTTTTCTTAATGTTAAGTTTCAACCCAACTTTTGCACTCTTTGTTGTTGCTCAGTTTTTCTAAGGCCCACTGCACTTCACATTCTAGGATGTCTGGCTCGAGGTCAGTGACCACCTCATCATTATTATCAGGGACCTTAAGTTCATTATTGTATTGTTCTTCTGTGTAATTTTGCCACCTCTTCTTAGTCTCTTCTGCCTATGTTAGGTCCCTGCCATTTTGGTCCTTTATCATGCCCATTTTTGCGTGAAACATTCCCTTCATATTTCCAATTTCCTTGAAGAGATCTCTGGTCCTCCCTATTCTATTGTTTTCTTCTATTTCTTTGCACTGTTCATTTAAGAAGGCATTCTTATCTCTTCTAGCTATTCTCTGGAATTCTGCATTCAATTGGGCGTATCTTTCTTTTTCTCCCTTGCCTTTTGCTTCCCTCCTTTCCTCAGTTATTTGCAAAGCTTCCTCAGACAGCCATTTTGCTTTCTTGCATTTCTTTTTCTTTGGGATGGTTTTAGTTGCTACCTCTTGTACAATGTTGTGAACCTCTGTCCATAGTTCTTCAGGCACTCTGTCTATCAGATCTAATTCCTTAAATCTATTTGTCACCTCTACTGTATATTCAATAGAGATATGATTTAATTCATCCCTGAGTGACCTAGTGCTTTTCCCTACTTTCTTCAGTTTAAGCCTAAACTTTGCAACGAGAAGCTCGTGGTCTGAGCCACAGTTAGCTCATCGTCCTGTTTTTACTGATTGTAAAGAGCTTCTCCATCTTTAGCTGCAGAGCACATAGTCAATCTGATTTCTGTGTTGACCGTCTAGTGATGTCCATGTGTAGAGCTGTCTCTTGGGTTGTTGGAAAAGAGTGTTTGCTATGACCATTGTATTCTCTTGACAAAATTTTATCACCCTGTGTCCTGCTTTATTTTGTACTCCAAGGCCAAACTTGCCTGTTATTCTGGTTATCTTTTGGCTTCCTACTTTAGCATTCCAATCTCCCATGATGATAAGGACATCATTTTTTGGTGTTAGTTTTATAAGGTGCTGTAGGGCTTCATAGAACCAGTCAATTTCATCCTCTTCAGCACCGGTGGTTGGAGTGTAGACTTGGACTACTGTGATATTGAATGGTTTGCCTTGGATTCGAACTGAGATCATTCTGTCATTTTGGGGATTGCTTCCCAGTCTTTCTTTTCCTACTCTTTTATTGACTATGAAGGCTACTCCATTTCTTCTGAGGGATTCTTGCCCACAGTAGTATATCTGATGGTCATCTGAATTAAATTCACCCATTCCTGTCCATTTTAGTTTGCTGATTCCTAAGATGTCGATGTTCAGTCTTGTCATCTCTTGTTTGACCACATCCAGCTTTCCTTGATTCATAGATCTTACATTCCAGGTTCCTATGGAGAAAAAATCTTTACAGCATCAGACTTACTTTTCACCACCAGATACATCCACAGCTGAGCATCCTTTCATCTTTGGCCCAGTCGCTTCATTCTTTCTGGCGCTACTAGTACTAGCCCTCTGCTCTTTCCCAGTAGCATATTGGACACCTTCTGACCTGACGAGCTCATCTTCCAGTGTCATATTGTTTTTCCTTTTGGTACTGTCCATGGGGTTTTCATGGCAAAGATACTGGAGTGTGTTGCCATTTCCTTCTCCAGTGGATCACATTTTGTCAGAACTCTCTGCTATGACCTTTCCATCTTGGATGGCCCTGCACGGAATAGCTCATAACTTCATTGAATTATGCAAACCCCTTCACCACGACAAGGCAGTAATCCAAGAAGGGGCTGAAATTTTATACCCATATATTTTTGGATGATTTTGTAAATCCATATAGCTAAATCTTTTAAAAGTAAATTTAATTAATGTGCAATCACTGGACAAATTTTTTTCAAAAGTTTTGCTTCCTGAAAACTTTGTGATTATAATAGACCCCTTCAAACTGAACACAAATATGCTTTCAGAATGACTGCACCATGTAAGAATCTTGAGAAATGTAAAATTAGCTTTTAATTATTATAATTATTTAATCACATGTTTCCAACATGCTGCATGTCTTCTGCAGGGCTAAAAGTGTTTGCTACTGATTTTTGTTTGTACTCAGTGTCCAATGCATCTTGCTGCGGTGTCCAACAGTAGTAACCCAATATTGATGGATTCCAGTTGCCCTGATGTTGTTTTACTACTATGGCAATGTCCAGGTGAAACCTTTCTGCATGTTCATCATTGACTGCACCTAAACTTTCAGGAAAGAACTCCAAGTATAAATTCAAAAAATGAATTTTCAGTAACATGTCGCACTGCATAATCTTGTATGTTGTAAGAAGTTGCCCATCCAGCTGAATATAGTTGGAGATGCAGACAACACAGACTCATCCCCAAGAGCCTGCATCTGTGTTCAACAGTGAAGGGAAACAGGGCAGAAAACATGGTGTAGAAAGCACAGCTCCACAACACAGTTCTTTCAACAGTTCCAAGAAGGCTCCACACCCACTTACACTACTCAGGTGACCCTGTGGACACAGAAAAACTCCAAGTGGCCTCAATGACTCTCTAAAAGAATGCAAATGACCAGTTGTCTGCAAGGAATATAAATCTTTCCATTTTCCACCATTCAGTTAAAGCTGAAGAAGCTTCTTGGATGAGAAGTGAAATGTGTTCAAAGAAAAAACAAAGTCCAGTTGCCTCTTGAAAAAACACCTTTGGGACAACCATGACCTGGATGACTGAGAATCTCTATAGACATATATCTAAACTGCATTCCAAGCTTCAGAGCCATTACCTTTATATCCCCACAGCTATTTCAGTTGTACTTGGTGTACTGGATGTACTTCAACAACAGTTCCATGTTTTTGTTTCTTTCATGTGTGTACATAGCCATCAAGTACTAAAGGGTATACATTATAATTGTGTAAAAACAGATTTCTATTAAACAACATGTGATGGGTTGAATTACAGGTTATTTTTGTGATTAGCAGTCAAAAATCTATAAGATATCCCCCAAAGTGTTCAGTGAATTGTTGTGCTTAAAGCATTCTTACATTTATAGCAATTGTGCAGCTTTCCCAACAGAAGACAACAGAAAGTCCAAATTCTGCTATGCATAATATACCTTAATAAAGACTATATACTGCAGTTTTAAAATACCTTTTACATAATGTTATCCAAATGATCTAATTTGTCATTTCAAAAATTGCAGAACAAAATGTGTTGAAACATCTGCTAATATGAGTCTTCATCTTCTGTCGTGGGCTACTTCTAGCCAAGCATGTTGATCCATAATATAAAAAATATAACTGAGATATCAAGAAATGTTTGCAGTTCCTTTATTAATGCTTTTCCTATTTGTGTTTTTTTTCTTTTTTAAAAAAATATGATTGCTAGTACTGAACTTCACATTAACCATAACAATAAATTAGGGGTTTCTGGTTCTGGATCATGGCACTGCCAGACGTTTGAGGCGATCGCTCCTCATGTCATCCGGCTTTCTTTTGCCAGGGGAATCCTGTAAAGGGGATAAAGCTCACCCTGGAGGGCGATGAGCAGGGGAGAGGACCCTCTGATCAATGGTGGAAGGGTGGCAGCCCTCCCGTCAACCTGGAGCAGCTCTTTGGACTGACAAAGAAAGGATCAGCCACTCCCATGGCCCATCACTTCTGCCATTTCCTGCCGAGGTCAAACTTACAAGCAAGCACTTGAAAGCACAGTTGAGGAACTCGGTGAGACCTGCCTTCTCTTTATTCCAACTTTCTACTTTTCCCTGTCAAAAGCCTCTTGAATCTGCTTCCCCTTACTAGGAGAGAGGGAAGAGAACTTTTTCTTTTCACCCTCTCAAAAAGCGGCATTTGTTTACACCGGGGGAAAAAACTTGAAAAAAATATAACTAACTAATTGGATCTATATCCCTTTTATATTTGGTGACCCAAAAACTCCTATCTTCACAGGAACTGGCTACTCTATCTATTTGATAAAAAAGAGAGAGAGAGAAAAGGAAAAAAAAGATGTAGAAGGATTTAAATTCAATAAAATTTACTCTGTCTAAAAAGGATTTTAAATACTCTGGGGACATCTTGTGGCTAAGCCTGGTACAGCAAGTGAATATTACTGGCAAATAATTCTGTTTATAATTTGGATTCGTCCTTGGTGTTAGCTAAAGATAAAAACCTGAAACAGCTGGGAGGTGAATTTAGCTCTCAAGATCTGTGGAGGTGAACATTTACTGACTCTTGTTTAAAAATTAGCCTCCACTAAAGGACTATCTATATTCCAGAAATGGAGGGAGACCAGCCACAAACTTCGATTAACTATAAGCTCATACTTGAAAAAATTCTCGAAACCAGTGAGCCTACAACTCAAGAAGTATATCAAGTGGAAGACAGTAATGCCAAAATAGAGGATGCCAAAAATCAACAAAGACAGCTTATTGAAAGCCTGGTTAGCCAAGCAGCAACTACAAAACTGGATAAGACCCTCTACTTAGATCAGACAAACCCAGAGGAAAGAAGATACCAGACCGAATTGAAGGCAAAGACACCAGAGCAAATACAGAGATTTGATTTAACATGGCAACAACCTAATGATTACAAATGGTTTAGCTTCTGTGGATTATTGATGGTTAGATGGTCTCCTTCGATTCAAATAATATGTGTTGGAGTGAAGGGACACTTATCTGGCAACCTAAAGGTTTTGGTCTGGAAACCTGATTGGCAGAAAAAGAAAGCTAGAGTTAGATTTTTTTAAAAAAATATGAGTTGTTAGAGAGCTACTAAAGGCTATTCCTTTAGTAATGTGTGATCTATTAGGATCTGAAATAGAAAATGTTTATGAGATAAAACTAGAATGTGCTTATGTATTTACCAGACTTATCTTAGATATTATAATTTGTGTACTGAAATAATGGAAATTTGGCTTATGGATCCTATGGTTGATGTTAAAAGATGTTAGAATATTTTAACTAAGAACTAAGAATTAGGTAAAAATTAAAACAGAATTTGGTTATGTATAAGTAGAAGTAGTTTGATAAATATAGGTTGTTCTATTGGTAACGTGTGATGTGTCAGGATGAGAAATATAAAATGTTTATTGGGTAGAGTTTAGTTATTCAGCTATTGTGTGTATGTTAGATGTTATAATTTTTGGTGTAGTGAAGTAAGAGAAATTTGGGTTGTGAATATTATTTGGGATGTTAAAGGCTAAACTTGAATATTATAACCAAAATCAAAAATTAAGTAAAATTTAAAAACAGGACATGGATATGTTTAACTAAAATTGGACTGACTAATTTTTAACTGACCATGTTATTCTTGAAAATGTATTAGTTTAAGCATGTTTAAATGTTAAGGGAAATAGGGAAGGATGTTTTGATAATGCAACCTGAATTATGTACTAAAAACTCTGTTACTGAATTTTTGATTACCCAGTCACCATGATGCTTTCTAAATATATAGATGTTAAACTGGAAAAACAATAAAACCTGTTTTTTAAAAAGAATAAATTAGTAAACAACAAATATTATTGCACATTTTGCTGATTATTTTCTTTTTTAATCATTCTTTTTTCCCAAGGAACCATTCCTTTTAATTCAATACACTTCATTAATTTGCTACTGTTATTGTTTTAATGTACTGTATATGCAGTATATACAGGCTGGACAAAATGACATAACATTTGAAGAAACACCAATTTTTTAAAAAAATGTATAGAGGAAGCATCAGCCATATTTTAAACTTAAGGTAAACAATAGCTAAATTTAAACTTAAGGTAAACAATAGCTTAAGCAATATTGCCATGGTATGGATTTTCTCCTGCCCAGCTCCAATGATAGTTTGTTTTCTAGATCTAGTAGAAGACTAGATTAAGCATTTAGTTTACACAATGGCATTCAAGCATTAAGTACGCAGAGAAGGGGCAAAAGATACTCAATAGTTTATCTGAGTCTGAGAAAAATATTGACTACAGCTTTATTGGTTATATCTCACAAAATCATGATGTAGCCCAGGGGTCGGCAGCCTTAAACATTCAAAGAGCCACTTGGACCCATTTCACACAAAAAGAAAACACTGGGAGCCACAAAACCCTTTTGACATCTAAAATGAAGATAACACTGCATATATCCCTTTTTACTTTTATGCTATCTATAAAAAGAACTATTGTGTGTTGAATTTATGAAATCAATGAACTGCTACAAAGAAAACATTTTTTAATGCAGGAGAAAGAGGGGAAAAACAACCTTTCTCCTTCATCCCAACAGGTGAAAACAATTTTAGTAGCTTATATACTATCTTTAAATAAAGCATAATTATAATAATATTATAATTATAATTATTATATTTATATTCCTAACAAAGAACCTCTTATACCATATTTATAATTATCCCCATACATTATCTCATATTATACCATATTTCATTAAATGTTATTTTTTAAAAGTCCAGTAAGGATAACATATATTCATATTCTCTCTCTCTCTCTCCTCTAAGCAGACACTTAGGAAGTAGATTAAAGGTATGAAGGGCACCTCATTCTTAAGTAACACCAGCTGCCTGCAATTATTGCAGGTTTGCATCCCACCAGGCTCAAGGTTGACTCAGCCTTCCATCCTTCCGAGGTAGGTAAAATGAGGACCCAGATTGTTGGGGGCAACAAACTGACTTTGTAATAATGCCGCTTTGGGGGGGGGGGCGAAAGCCCTAATAAGCAGGCATATACATAGAATGAAGACTATTGCTAAGCACATTTAATTTGTGCTTAGATTGTAAGCCGCCCTGAGTCTTTGGAGAAGGGCAGGATATAAATGGGATTAAAATAAAATAAAAAAAGAAGGCATTGGGCTACAACACCTGTGTTTTATTTTGTAAGACATGATTTTTTTTAAAAAAGAAAAAAAGCTGAGTGCCAAGAGAACTGATTATAGATAAATAGTCATGTAAGGATATACATTATAAAAAAAAACAGGAAATAATGGAGGTTCCCATATTCTGTCCCATTCATTCAGGGAAAATAATATATGTACATGGTGGATGGAGCCCTAACTGATTTTAAAAATGGACCAAAGGGAAAATTAATTTTAAATCAATTAATTATTAAAATTAAATATGTTGCATCAATTCATTTAATATGTGGACTAGATAAACCATATATATGAAGGTGAACTTGGGCAAGAGTGTGCATACGTTTACAAACATGTGTATTTGACTATGTGTTCATAAGATATCAAGAAGAGTCTAAGTGAAGATGGTCTCAGGAAGAATTAGATCATGTACAAAGTAAGGCCCTATCTGACGGCCATCTGACAGCTGATTTCTCCAGGAAGAATTGGAGCCCTATCATGGACAATTTTATTCATTTGGTGGGTAACACACAAATTGCTTTATTACTTTAAGGGGTCACCTTGGCATCAAGAACTTGAGTTCCCCTGGGATATTGCTCATTTGAAGATGATTAAGAAACCTTTCTGACAGCCAAAAACTCCCTGAATCATTATTCTGGGCAAGTCCTGCATGACAGGATGTTTGCTACATTGTATCATATATTATGGTATCACACCTTTTGAACATATGGCAAACACACTGCTTCTAAGGTAGGTCTTCGGATCTTGCTATTTTATGCCTCCTGAAGTTTTCAAATTCTATGGTAATAAGATATTCTTCACCTTTTTACACACAAAAAATGAAAGAGAGAGAGACAGAGACAGAGACCACAGAGAAAGACAGACAGACAGAGACAGAGAGGATATCCAGTCAAATGTTACATTTACATTGCAAACTAAATCATGAAATTATAACACTGCTCAGTAAACATAGATTGTCTTGAAGAAGGAAAAAAATTCCACGAACTTAAAGTAACATAGACCCATTGGCAAAATTTCTTCTTCGGTCTGTTAACCAGTAATTGATTGAAATCAAAAGCAATAATACAGTGTAGGAAGGCAGAGGGGGAAAGTCCAAATCAGAATCAACAGTGGACCATACATTCACCTTATTTATTTTCCAAAGGACTGAATCCCCCAGCCCAAATCTTGATACTCAGGAACCCTTGTTCAGGCCCCAGCATCAAAAGACCCTTGTACCTCCTTTTCTTTTGGTGTGCACTTATGGAACCATTGCAGAAATGACCTGTATTTTTACTGAGAGTTAAGTGGGAACCTGGGCACTGCAGCACTTGGGTGTTCATAATGTATGAGTTATTATTGTGACATTTAAATCAAAGTCTTTTTGCATAAAATAACATACTTTGACTGTATTTCTCATTATTGTATTTTCTCTTCCACTTGTTAATTCTATATTCTATATTACATTCAAAATTATTTACAATTAATATATCAAAGTTATTTTGTGCCATTTCTAGAGGTTCAAAAAAGTTAAGTTTTATGAAGAATTTATGATTGTTTAATAATTGCAAATTTCAACAATTGGTGAAGCAAATTGGCAAGCAGGTTCTAACTTTTTTGTGTGACATTTCTGTGATCATTAGCTAAGCAGTTTTAGGAATACATTTTTAGTCCTGCTAGAAATTACAATTAATAAATTAATCTAAGTGACTCAAAACTATTTGTAAAAAGTGTACATTTCATCCCAAAGCAATGAAATTAATGCATATAGAATAGAACTAGATATAATTTCACCACAAAGGTAACATTCTCAGTAGCACTTATCTGTACAGTACATGACTAAGCTAGTAGACCAGCAAAACGCAGTGGACATAGTATGTCTAGATTTCAGTAAGGTATTTGACAAGGTAGACCTCAACCTACACCTTGGTAAACTAGGAAAAGGTGGGATAGACAACATCACCACCAGCTAGATCTGTAGAAGACAAGCTCAGGATCCAAAAAGATCTTGACCAACTTAAACAATGGGCCTTATCCAACAAAATGAGTTTCAATATGGAGAAAAACAAAGTCTTACATTTAGGCAGGAAAAACCAATTCCTTACTGTGGAAAAAATCTTGTCATGGCTTCACCATTAATGGTAAGGAAGAAGGAAGTGAACAATCTCATTCTCTAGAGTGGAGATACAAATAATATGGCTTGAAATCAACATGAAATCAGTCAGCATCACTTTTTTGGGGAGGACAGAGTTGCTGCTGTTGTTGATATAGTTAAGGATAAAAATGGATTTTCTAATCCCTTTAACATTGCAGGCTTTTAAAGGTACACATTTTATTTCTTAAGATTCCCATTCCCCAGAAAACAGTGCATAGTTACACCATTTTTTGGTACATAGACTTTAATATATTGAGAAAGCCTGGTGTGGCTCTCAACACAATGAAAAGTCCTCTTGGACATTGGACAAGACAAGGCTGTCTGAATTTCTTTTAGTGCCTATGGAAAGAAGGCATCTGGTTACAGTAGACTCTACTGTGTTGTTTTCTTCACATTGTGTTAGGGCAGGGTTAGGCAACCTTGGCTCTTTTATGACTTGTGGACTTCAACTCCCAGAATTCCTGAGCCAGCTATTCTGGGAGTTGAAGTTCACGAGTCATAAAAGAGCCAAGGTTGCTTACCCCTGGGTTAGGGTATATGTCTATTATGGGGGGAAAAATGATTAACCTTTTCAAGAAATCTGCATGTTTGAACAGGGACAACCGAAAGGCTCTCAGGACACAACGCTGAGATTCCAGACTGAGGTTAGCAGTAGGTTATGTGAATGGCCACACCGGTTTAGCAGAATTTCTTCTGTTTTCTGTTTGTTTTTAAGGAAATGTTTTTACTGGTAGAAAGAGAACCTCTGTGGGACCTATCACACGTGGAAAGGAAAGATATTCTCCTATCCTGTTAAGCCCCTAAAAGCTTCTCACAACCAAGAAGACAAGATTCTCCAAGTTTGTTTAGTCAGAGGTATTGCCAGGATAATTGGGTTACTGAATCATGGAAATGGGATATACACTTTAGCCTCCATTTATCAAAGATTATATTATTTTTATTTTTTTATTTTAATTTAATTCCATTTATATCCCGCCCTTCTCCGAAGACTCAGGGCGGCTTACAAGCTTAGCAGTAGCCTTCATTCTATGTATATGCCTGCTTATTAGGGCTTTCACTCATACCCCAAGCGGCATTATTACTAAGTCAGCTTAATTGCCCCCAACAATCTGGGTCCTCAATTTACCTACCTCGGAAGGATGGAAGGCTGAGTCAACCTTGAGCCTGGTGGGACTCGAACCTGCACTAATTGCAGGCAGCTGGTGTTACTTAAGAATGAGGTGCCCTTCATACCTTTAATCTACTTCCTAACTGTCTGCTTTTGTTATTGTTATTGCTTTGAGTGATAAAGAGGAATAAATTTACATGTGTTCTCATTCTACAATATTTTGCAAGGTTATATATATGAAGAAATAAGTTTGAAATAATCATATCGGTCTCCCTTTATTCTTTGTTAGCAAGCCAAAAAAATTTACACAAATATGAGCTGCCACTGCTGTGGCTACTGCCTGTAGATGGCCTTGGGCTAGGCTGAAACAGGAAGTTTCTCTCCTTTCATTAATAGGACACAGCCATATCAACCTGTGTCTTGCATCACCCCACCCCACCCCGAAATACACACTAGCTAGGATATGGAATATGGCAGTCATCCTCCAGAACAAATAATGAGAGGAATGATATGAGTGACACCTGCAGTGCAACTGTTATTGGCAGCCAGTAATCTGCCTCTCATCACCACTGAATGAAGTAGAATATTTGATCTCATCGAACATGTTCCATAAAAGTGATATTCCCTGTATTGGAGAAAAATGGTTGAGTTAGTTGAGAATGCAGATGTCACCAAAACATGTTGTTCTGCAAATATTTTAACTAGTGTTTTTTTCAAAAAAGTTTTGGCATCTCTTTAACATATTCACTGCAGATCATGGGACATAAAACAAGCAGCTGGCAATGTGCACAGACTCCATACAGAAGTTAAGAACTGAGTGAATAGGGGAAACCAGTGATCCACCTAGAAAATCTTTAGCTACAAAATTAGTGACTTGATTTCACTGCTCATGAAGTCAATATTAGAAAATTATTTCCAGTACTGAAATCTTGAGGTCAACTAAGGGAAAATAGAAATTGTCACAGTAGAATTAAAGAAATATCATAATTTGTCTCATTCATCATCATAATGATATTTTCCAGACAAAGTAGTTGCAATTTAGAACTGTCAATTGTTACTGTTTCCAATGAAATCAAGTGAACTAAAATGTGCAATTTAATGTTGAAGGTAAATTTGGTTGAGAACGAGTTGCCACTTCCATTCATGTCAATAGAATGTAGTTGGTTTTTTTGTGATGGATAATTTAGGGTACATGCCTTGAAAATCAATAGGCATCAAATAGTAGGAATACTGACAAAAACCCTTAACAAACTGAATCTCTCAATTGTTATAACAGTTTCAAAATGAGAATACATGATTAAAAGCTTACTGACCTTCAGTATCTCCTCCTATGCTTTTATGCTATATAAATAAACAATTGGAATATTAATATTTAATTATAAGTTGACTTGGCAAGGATTTTCTTTTGCTATTTGCAAGGAGGCCAATGAAAGAAAGTGGCTCAAAAGTTAATATCCATCTAATCTTCCAAAATTGTTTAACACAGCAACATAGGATAAAAAAGAGTTGAATTTGACAGTGCATATAATTTATAATGCAGATCAAGATTTTACATTATACACTGGAGCATGAACAAGGTTAATCATTTATCATTTGTCAAGATATTTTGGAAGTTGCCACCCTGAATCTTTGAGCCTAAGGTCTCATCTATTTGATTAGGGTATTCACAATTCTTTAATCACAATTGCCTCAATATTATATATATAATAATAAAGTTGGAAGGGACCTTGGAGATCATCTAGTACAATCCCCTGCTCAGGCAGGAAACCCTATACCATTTTGGACAAATGGCTGTCCAGTCTCTTCTTAAAAACTTCCAGTGTTGGAGCATTCACAGCTTCTGGAGGCAGGTTGTTCCACTGGTTAATTGTTCTAACTGTCAGGAAGTTTCTCCTTAGTTCTAGGTTGCTTCTCTCCTTGGTTAGTTTCCATCCATTGCTTCTTGTCCTGCCTTTGGGCACTTTGGAGAATAGCTTGAGTCCTTCCTCTTTGTGGCAGTCCCTGACATATTGGAACACTGCTATCATGTCACCCCTCGTTCTTCTCTTCATTAAACTAGACATACCCAATTCCAGCAGCTGTTCCTTATATGTTTTAGTCTCCAGTCTCCTAATCATCTTTGTTACTCTTCTCTGTACTCTTTCTAGTGTCTCAACATCTTTTTACATTGTGGTGACCAAAACTGGATGCAGTATTCCAAGTGTGGCCTTACCAAGGCATTGTAAAGTGGTATTAACACTTCATGTGATCTTGATTCTATCCCTCTGTTAATGCAGCCTAGCATTGTGTTGGCTTTTTTGGCAGCTGCAGCACATTGCTGGCTCATATTTAAGTGATTGTCCACTAGGACTCCAAGATCCCTCTCACAGTTACTACTATTGAGCAAGGTACCCACTATACTATACCTGTACATTTGGTTTTTCTTGCCTAAATGTAGAACCTTACTTTTTTCACTGTTGAATTTCATTTTGTTAGATAGTGCCCATTGTTCAAGTCTGTCCAGATCCTCCTGTATCTTAAGCCTGTCTTCTGGAATGTTGGCTATCCCTGCCAGCTTGGTGTCATCTGCAAATTTGATGAGTTCCCCATTTATCCCTTCATCCAAATTGTTGATGAAGATGTTGAAGAGCACTGGGCCAAGAACACAGCACTGGGGCACCCCACTACATACTTCCCTCCAAGTAAATGCGGTTCCATTGAGGAACACACGCTGAGTATGGCTTGTCAGCCAGCTAAAAATCCATCTGGTGGTGATTCTATCTAACCCACATTTTTCTATCTTATCAAGTAGAAGGTTGTGATCTACTTTATCAAATGTCTTACTGAAGTCCAAGTAAATTATATCCACAGCATTCCTCTGATCCACGTGTGTGTGTGTGTGTGTGTGTGTGTGTGTGTGTGTAGCAGTATGAAGTTCTCAAACTCCGGGAAGAATATAAAACAGCTTTGGAAATATGCGGCTGGTCAAATATTGCTGAAGTGAAAAGTACAGTATGAATCAGCTTTTTAAATTATCTGCCTCTTTTTCATAGCAGGAATCTACCATCTTCCCTTGGCATAAAGATCTGATTAGACTTTATGTGGTAAAGCAAAAGTTGCATACAAATGTGATGGGAGCCAGGATTCTTTGGAAGAGATTCAGAGATGTTAGGGTTAAGGTACCCATTTTACCACTTTAAATGCTTTGTTCTGAAAACTGCTTGTCTCTATAAATTCTTGGAAATGCAAAAAGGGATGCCCTCCTCTCCTCTCCTGTTCTTTCCATTTTGCCATCTGCTCCTTTCCTTTCATTATTTTTGACTTTCCTCCTCCATTTTTTTGCTAATTAACATTTGAGAAATTGAGTCAGAGTGTCCTTCAAACTGAAGTTCAATTTTCAGTCTCAGCAATCTATGTGGAGAAGAATCTGTTTCATATTTAATGCTATTTGGTTTCTGCTTTGTCAACTTTAGACATAAATTAATATACTAGTATTATTGTCACAGTCACATTAATCTGAAGGAACCAATCATCATGCAACTGAAAGAATTTGGCAGAACATTCCTGCAAGTTATTCTACTTAGCACATAGATCTCTGAGTATTTCCAGTGTGGAGAAGGCTAAAAGTCATGGGGCAGACAAGGAAGCACCCCATAGAAAAACATGTTAACTCTAAACAGAACTTCTGAACAATAATAATGATTATTCCTAAACACAGAAGCTGGCAGGGAGAATAAAATAAATGATTAGAAATCACTCATTGTGTGAATTTCTGAGTGGAACAATGACAGGATGAGATACCTTTGACTAACAGTGGAGATGATGCCGAGGAACTACCAGTAGCTGGTAGTCAGGTGTAAATCCAAGCAAGGTTAATACAAGACATAATTATTCAGAAGTAAAATTGGATTCCAAAGTGTTACTTTGATAAATATGCTGAGAATTTCAGTCTCAGACATATTGATAGACAGATGTACATTTTGTGTCACTGTGGCTATCACATTTCAAAATCTTCTTATTCTTTCCAACCTACGAGAATGTTGTAAATAATATTGTAAAGAGGGTTAGGATCCTGTCCATATATCCCTCATCAGAACTGAAATTGACCAAATATGATGTGGTGGGAGAAGTTAAGTAAGACTTGAGTTCAAAAATGATGACATTCAGCCATGGATTGGAGAACAGCAATAGCAGTTAGACTTACAGTCTATGCCACTCCATAGTGCTTTATAGCACTCTCTGAGCAGTTGATAATATCAGCATATTTTTCCTTACTGACCTCGGAAGGATGGAAAGCTGAGGCAACCTTGAGCTCGTCAGGATTAAACTCCAGGCTATGGACAGAGTTAGCCTGCAATATTGCATTCTAATCATTATGTCACCAGTAAATCCAGGGGAAAAATTTTTGTTCATCCCTGTGAGAGAGACAGGTGAGTAAAGGCTATGAATTTTTCCGGTTATACCAGGGGTGTCAAACTGTCAGCCCACGGGCCAGATGCATCATGCCAAAACTGTGCCCACCCCATTGCCGGCAATGGAAAAAAAGTTGCGATATGTAGTGATACATCACGTGATGTTGCGAGTTTGACACTCTGTGTTGTACCATTCTAAGCCCTCCCTCTTCGTTCCCTGACATGTGACCCAGAATGGAGCTGCTTTGAAGAGGAAGGAAACAATTCCAAAAGTTGTAGTCTGCATGCTTTCCCTAATTTGTTTCACCTATAAAATAATTTCAGAAGCCAAAAATCACATCCTCTTATTTCTTCTTCCAACTTGGTGATAGGATGGGAAGATAAGAGTACTTTGTTTGCACTGTGGAATACATGTGTTCTCAAAATTGTGATTCTTTCCCTTTTTCTTGTTTGAGGATGGCAATACAGATAGTCGTCAACTTCACCGCCCTGAGTCCTTCGGGAGAAGGGCGGTATAGAAATATTAATAAAATAATAAAATAAAAAAATAAAAAAACTTATCAGCACAACTAAGCCCAACATTTCTGTTGCTAAGTGAAACACTTGTTAAGTGAATTTTGCCCCATTTTTTTATTATTAAATTTTTATACCTGCAATATTTTGTCCCATTTGTTAAGTGAATCACTGCAGTTGTTAAGTTAGTAATATGGTTGTTAAGTGAATCTGACTTCCCCATTGACTTTGCCTGTCAGAAGGTCACAAAAGGTGATCACATGACCCCAGGACACTGCAACCATCATAAATATGAGTCAGTTGCCAAGCATCTGAATTTTGAACACATGATCATGGGGATGCTGCAATGGTTGTGTGAAAAATGGTCATAGGTTACTTTTTTCAGTGCTGTTGTAACTTTAAACAGTCACTAAATGAACTATTGTAAGTTGAGGACTACCTGTAATGATAGTCATAATTGCTACAAGGCTAATCGGAGTAGTGAAAGGACTGTTATTTTGATCTAAAAAGCTTCAACCTCATATATTGCCTGAATAGGTTGAAGATAGCTGTCTTTGGAGTTGCAATATTATCTCATTCCCCAGATCCAACCTTTGTTGGACAAAAATTTCCTTACTTTTAGAAATAAATATTTTTCACATAGCAAAAATTCTCAGGGTTTGTTTTCTAGACATGCTCAAGGCATTATTGTAAAAATTGGCTAATCTGTCCCACATTCTAGATGTATATCAGAATTTTGTTCTCAGGTACTGAAAAAAAAATATTCTGACTTGACTCCTGATGAGTAGATGAACAATGTGTAGAACTTTCTTGGCAAGGAGTATGGACATGATTCATTATTGCCTTTTTCCAGGTTTGTCTCTCTCTTCGCTGCCAATTTTCCTATAGCCCTGGAATTCTTTGGTGAACTTCCATCAAAGTATCAGGTCTAATCCTTCCCTAAATCATTTCAGGTGCTTCCAATTGTTGAGGTGCAAACTAATCCAATCATTATATAATAAACCATGATATTTTTTTATTTTGTTTTATTTTGTAGGGCAGTCGACATGGAGAAAAATGCGATCAAAAATAATTTGTCAGCTTTGGGCAAATTAATGACCTATGCTGATTAAGTGAATTAAGGACTTTATTTATACTTATTTTTAGCAAATTAAAACAAAGCAAGGAGGTTAATTGAAAGATCCAAGGTTAATGCAGAGTTAAGTCTGAGCTGAGCATAAACCAAAGTGGATTTTGAATATGAGATGTTTGCAACATGCTGTTAATAAGGCCAGCTTTCCTACTTTGTAATGAACTGTGTTTCTTATTTTGTTTTCTTCTTTTTTATAGCTTGCTCTTCAGTGGAGTATTATTACTATTAATAATCTTTACTACAAAATCTAGATACAGATTGTTAATTTACTCCAGTTGGAACTGATTCAATGTTATTTCTTATATTGAATTAATAGATCATGCCATGGAGGTTGCAACACTTACAAGTGAAGCCTATTCTTATCTTCAGTGATATCCTAATGCTATATTTTGCCTGTACTCTTATCAGTTCTGGGACTGGAAACTTAATTTGAATAATCAGTCATATGCATAAGAACAGCAGGGGACTGTATTCAATATAATGCATGGGATTTATTACATTTATTTACTATACATCTCAAATAGGTCAAGTAATTTAGTTTTATCCCAAGTGGTTTTGATTGCAATAAAAAGTAGCTTGGCCAGATTTATACAAAACCATTGATCTCATTGCTAACCAGTTTATTTACACTGCATTTCCAGCTCAGCATCATCCTCAAAGCAAGATGACCCATGCTGGCGGAGTTCCACTTCTGCTCACATTCATAATTGATGCATCCACAGCCTTTCTGTCAATTTTGGATGTCAACAGATCTATCTGTGTACAATTTCTTTCTTCTTATCTGTTAGTTAGTAGAAGCACTTTTATCACTGCAGTTTAGGGAAGCTTAAACTGTACTAAATATATCCAGTTTGGTCTAAGTGGATAAGGCACCAGGCTAGAAAGCAGCAGACAGTGAATTCAAGTGCTGCTTTTACCATGTCAGCTGGATGACTTTGGGCCAATCACTCTCTCACCCCAACCCATCTCATAGGGTTGTTGTTGTGGGATAAATAGAAGGAAGAACATGTGTTGGATATGTTCGCTACCTTGTGTTATTTGTAAAAATAATAAAGGCAAGATACAACTAAACTAAACTAAAGTAAAATAATAAAATAAAAATAAAATAAAAGAAGCAAGCAAAGAAGCAAGCAAGCTATTAGAGAAGTACTTCAGGGTATTTACCTGCTTTTTCAATGTTCTAAAGTTTAGTTTTCTGGCTAGGGCGTCATTACATATTACTCCACCACATAAAAGATTTTGTACAATAGACCATAACTATATCTAAGATGGAAACCTCTCAGAATAAATATATGCTTTAAATGTCTCACTCAACCTCACCAACTCAACTCACCAAAATATATCTTCTGGATGAACTGGTCCAACTGATCATAAGATTGGCTTAGTTTACAATTATTTTTGGACAGATCATTCATTTATAACTTACCTAGAGAAAACCAAAGGTTCCTTTAGTCTTGATTCTGAAATTATTACTATGATGATGGATGGGGAAAACATCATATAGCAAATTCCATAAAGCAACAAGTTTTTTTTCTTTCCTCAACTTCCCAGAAAAGCATCCTTAAATGTAATGTCTTATTAAATTTTAATATGAGTGCATATATTACATTTCTTATCTAAACACATTAAGTCTTTTGTGCCCCCCAAATTCTGACAGGAAATGCTGCAGGATGTATTTGGGAACTCATGAGATTTAGAAATGAATAATTCAGAGCAAGGATAGCAAAAGGCAGATAAACTTTCATGCTGCAGATAAAGATGGAAAATGAGAATTCATCTTTCACTTATCAATAGGTTCCAAGTAGCATTAATTAATTGCTATTACAGTTTATCTAATCTTCTAATGTCTTTTGCAGAATCTCTTTAGCAAAAGGAATTTTGACTCTTTGGCCTTTATGTAGCAATTTTGGGAAAGGAAATATAAAAATATATTAATATATCATAGAAAAGTAAGCCACCTTTCAAGTTGATTTATCTTACTCAGGTGTTTGCTTTTGCATACAATTCCTCCTTAGCATAAAGCAGCATTAGGCACATTTGTGTCAAAAATGGTCTCAACTTTAAATTTGTAAAAGAATAGTCAAAATTCACTTAAAGCATCCTTTTTTGAAATTCAAAAAGAAGCCCTATTGGAAGCAAATATATGGATAATGAAACTAAATGGGGTGAAACCTATTTCTGTACTAGAAGTCTGGTAATAGCACATTCCAGTACTTTAAATGGTCCACAGGAGCATTCAGAGCTTAAAGTCTGAGGAGCATGAGAAGACTTATTTAACTGCATTATTCATAAGCCAATGGGCCTGTTAATAAAACTTCTATTTCACACCTCACATTCATCCTGCTGTTTAGATTGTGCTGGCTGCTGATCAGCCAAGAAGCTCCATGTTCAGAAAAGAAGCAAGGAAACAGCTATTATACTGTAAGTCAGAAACATCCATCCTTCTTTCATGCTCAGAATCCATCAGTTTCCCTCAATTTTTTCAGGGTTAATTTTCAACACGTGCATACAGCAACTCTTTGACTTTGTAAAAAGATGACATTTCTTTTGACAAAACAGTGATCTTATATATTACCTATGCAACTATAGATCTTTCAGATCTAACATACAGTAGAATCATCCATGTACAAGGATAAAACCTCAATAGATGAAAAATAGATTATGTATTAACACAGGTAACACCTAAAAATAAGTAAGATTTATTTTAAACTAGTAAAATATTTGTTTTTTTAATTTAATCCTCATTCATTTTCTCCATATGACTAAATCAGCTAGGGGTATCTGTCAGGGATGGGGGGAGTGATGGTCAAAAATGATGATCCAGATCAGGGAACTTCAAACTTTTATGACTTGTGGACTTCAACTGCCAGAATTCCACAGCCAGACTGATCCAGATGATGGCTGCACGTGCACAACTGAGATCCTATCTCTAATTATGTGGTCATAGGCACTGTCTTGAGTTTTTGAAGCCCCTGCAAATGCCACCACAAGATACTTTATTCATACTGTATTCATTACTTGTATATTCTTGACTTCTCTCTCTCTTTCTTTCTCTTTTTATTCTCACTGCTTTCAAATTACTGTTATACTTCTCCTACATTTGTAATTATCTATAACAAAATTGGGCAAAATTGAGCAAACATTTCCTTCTTTCAATAAAGCTTTAATACTAATCATTTTCCAAGATAAATAAATTTATCTTCTTGTTTTAATTGCTTGCCAATTATGTATAATTTGAAGTTGTCATTTTTCCTGTCAAATAGAACAACCTTATTTTGGGAGACATTGATTTTCAATTAAATTTCTTCACTGTATTATGCAAGCTAATATTTGTATATGTTTAATTTTTTCTTTGTAATTCCTGTAATCCCTTGCATCAGGATGAAGTTGGGGCAACTGAACAGAGCTGAGCATTAACTGGCTGGATGCCCTTCCTGATGTCTATGTGGAACTCACAGCAGATATTTTCTCTTTGCACCCAGAAAGAAAAATATGCACCACTACCTAGCATAGAACTCACAGCCTCCTGATTGAGAGGCAAAAGCTTTACCTGTAGGACACCACACCAGTCAATATTTGTATACGTCTATATACAGTAATAATTGTAAACATAATATTTAAATTTTCAGCCCTGGGAGTACAAGTTTTTGTTCCTAGAGCACTTTCTGATTACATTTCGAAATTGCAAAAAAGCAACAGCATAGTAAAGCCATAAAATAGGTTTAATATAATGTTAAAATATAATGTTAAAAACAAAGAAAAAAATCTGATCCACTAAAAAGAGAAAATCAAAATCAACCTCGGGGATCACCTGCTGCCGGCGTCAACCTCCCTCCGCCCTGTGCATTCCCACAGAGAGGGCCTCCTCAGGGTGCCACCGGTCAGAGAATGTCATCTGGTGGCCCCCAGGGGGAGTGCCTTCTCTGTGGGCGCCCCGGACCTATGGAATCGGTTGCCGGTTGAGCTCCGGACGGCGCCTGACCTTAGCTCCTTCCGATGCGATCTGAAGACCTATTTATTTGAACAAGCCGGCCTGGCCTGATGGGGGATGTGTTGGGGTTTTTTATTGTGGTTTTTTACATTATTATTTATTGTTTTAGCTGGGGCTTTGTATTTAATTCTCTTTTAACTTTTGTACCTTGTATTTTATATGTGCCCTGTTCACCGCCCTGAGTCCTTCGGGAGAAGGGCAGTATACAAATATAATAAACTAAACTAAACTAAACTAAAATTGTGGCTGGAACTACCTATTTCATTCTTAGTTCTAGTCTTCTAAGCTTTCCTGAAATTCTGGCTACTAAAAGTTTTCCTTTCTCCAATTTATGTTACAATCTTTGCTTTACATGTCTCAAGGAGTCCATCTCTCATCACCCACTGACAGAATTTGTTAGGTGGTACAGTGAGGCAGGTAATTATAGCAACTGCACCATTTGTATTACCCTAGAAGATTTTCTGTGGCTTATACTAGTTAAATGAAAAGTAAGGCCTCTGTTATCACTAACAAATGGCAGTACTGTTGCACTAGAAATGACAAACAAATAATACGCAACTTTGTCATGTTACTTGGCATCTCTTCTTTCATTTTAGTGGACAAGAAATTGCTGTGAGGAAAAAGTTGGTTGCTACTGTTCATGAAATGGAAGCCTGCAGTGAATACTTGTCAGTATACTGATACACCAGGATTGAGGTTTTGACTGCCAAAGGAGTCAACTGAAATTCACCACCAAGGATAAATTGATTATGGTGATGATTGGATCTGGGCTCATCTAGAGGAAAATTGCTTTTAGATACAGTTCAAATCTTTAATGCCAACATCAAAATGATGTTTGAAATAAATAAGTGTGCAAAACAATTAAAAAGGAATACTTACCTCACATGGAATTGAGCTTTACAATGGCACTAAAATCAAAGCATTGACATTGTATTCGGGTGCTTGAAAATTTTTAGAAGCAAACAATATGTTTCATGCCCAGATGAAGAAGATAGTCAATAACAAATATATAAAATGAGCTAGAAACATTTTAAAATTGAAGATAAATGATGATAAGAGCAGTGGTGGTACAGTGGTTAGAATGCAGTATTGCAGGCTAATTCTGCTGAATGCCAGAATTTTGGCAGTTCGAATCTTACTGGCTAAAGGTTGTCTCAGCCTTTCGTCCTTCCAAGGTCGATAAAATGAGGACCCAGATTGTTGGGGGCAACATGCTAACTCTGTAAAGCACTGTGAAGTGGTATATAAGTCTAAGTGCTACTGCTATTACTATAATCCAATTAAATTAATACTTGGATGTTTATGACAATATATCATACACTATACAAAAATAGATAGATATTGCTTGTATTGATTTGTTGCAAGTGAAGTAGACTTTTTCTTCTTAAGAAACATCCAACATTGTAAACATGGTATCATTATTGGGGGTTTTCTTTTAAAAAATGCCATTTTGAATTCATGTTGTAATAAGGAATGTCATGTAAAATGTGTTAGGAAGACCTTCTCTCCAGAGAATCCACATTTATGTAAAAGTAGTTCATTTTCATGGTTTACAAAACCACTCTTTTAGTGTTTGCAGTGCCCTCTGTTGCAGAATTCAGTATAATATTCTTGTACTTTTATTCCTGTTGGAAGAAGGCCATAAAAATAAAAGAAACTCATGCTCTAAGCCATTCTTAACATATCTATATCTCTTGTCTTGTTCCAAAAAAAAAGATTCCCTAAGAAAATGAAACATGCTGCTGCAATAGCAAAAGGATCATAGTTCCAAGATCCCTTGTGGCTGAATCATTCCTAAAAAGTCTTCTGCCTGGCATTTTTATAAACGTAATGCACGGCATACATCAGAAATGGTTTTACCAACCTAATACTATATATCAATGCACAGAAAGGTTCCTGTAATGTGTTCCTATGAAATACGTCAAATATATACCACTCTCAGAATTTTTTTCAAATCAGTACCTGAGTATTATTATATATACACATGCATGCACACATATGTCATACACACCCAGACATATATATGCATGCATATACAGAGAAGTGTGGTGTAGTGATTAGGATCATAGATTAGTAGTAGTGAGATATAGTACAAGTTCAAGTCATGCCTTAAGCACAGAAACCAGCTAAGTGATTTTGGGGTAGGCACATCCTTTCAGCCTAATCATTTTCAGATTCTATGACAATTTGGCTGATAAACCCCCTTATAAAAACTAGGCAAACACAGTGCAAAAACAACCAGATCCTGCAACTATATATAGAACAAATTCCAAGAAGAACAGACATATACAGTAATGGGATTCAAATATGTGAACAACCGGTTCTCTGTGTGAAGGCCTGTGCTGTTAGAGCCATTAGCATTTAAGGGGTTAAAAGCTGTCTCCTTAAGGGGTGGCCTTCTGGGAAATGTAGTTTAGTTGTTGGTCAGATATGTGTCTTAACTAGCCACTGGAAGGGACTTGTTTTTTTTTTTATATTATGGGATTTCCTGGCTTCTTGAAAATGATGTAAAAAGTCTTTGTGTAATCCAGCCTCAAGCATGCTCTGCTGATATCCTCAAGCATGCTCCACTGATATGGAGAAATTATTCTCTTTTTACCTGCGTGGATGGACAGAATATGAAACATGTGACAGATGTATCTACTTTAACTGTAAGTTACTGCTCAGAATTCCTGATCAATAAATATTTTGCTTAAAACCATTCCGTGGAGTTGAACCTATCTAGATTATGGCTAGAGCAAGCCTGCATTCCAGAATAATGCCACTTCTGGAAGTTCATTCTGGGCCTGGGCAACAAAAAATTAGCTACTGGTTCTGCCAAAGTGGTGCGAACCACCACTGGACATATACATATCTTTGAATACAAATGTATCTTTTGCAGGTCATATTCAGGGATGCACAGAGCTGAATGTTGCTGCTTAATATACATCATCATTATGTGCAGCTGATTAACATTTTCCAGATAATGAACCTCTGTTGGGGAGGAAGTCAAAAATTTTATGTCTTGACCAAACAAAATCCTCCCCACTTTGTTACATGTCCCGTTTTGCTGCATGCAGTGCTGGTGCCAGCTGCTCAGATTCTCCAGCACTTGCCAAGGCCTATATTCCAAAAACAGCCTATTGACAGTCTTTGCCCTTGGCTTTAATATTGCAATAACTTTCTGAAAACTGAATAGAACAGAGTAAATTTAGAGAAGCAAGAAATAAGGAGGAGAAATAAGTAAAAGGTAGATTGAATTTGAAAATGAGTTGGACCAGGCTAGAGGCTGTCAAGAAGAAGTTCTCCTCCCCATAATTCTCCCAATGTGTTATGAATTCCTCTGCTAAAGAGGAAAACCTAACTGACTGTTAGCTTACAGCTTAGGAAACAACAGGTTATCAGCCATCTGGGAGTGTTAAGTCAGACTCAGAATATGTAACTGCTATTTTAGGCAGCAAAGGTCAGAGTCTAAACTTATGGGAGTGCCAGCCCTAAATCATGCCATCAGCTAAAGAAATAACTTAATAAAATGAGAAGCCATTAACTCCTCTAGTCAGGGAAAGCTGGGAATGCTGGCTATGTAAGGGTATCTTCCCTCTCCTGATTCAAAATAACTCAATACTAGACCTGTATTCTTCTGGCTTTTACTGTTACCAAGCTCCTTATCCTACAAAAATTGCCACACAGTGTTGCAAATTAATCAGCTGTAAATTATCAAACTTCAGTAAACTTACCCTTCACATTACAGACATGACACTTGTTATATACTGGGTTCTGTGCTTGAAGAGACGAGGTGATTGAGTTCAGCAAGAATCATTCTTTATTTGCTTATAGGAACTGAACGGAGAAACAGGGCTATTTATACTCTGGCCTCTAGGTGGCGGCCAATAGGTTTAAAGCAACCTATTGCCGCCCTAGAAGCAGCCAATTGTCTGAGGAGTTGGGAGCTATTAGCCAGCTTCCCTGTTTAAGCAACTTTTCAGCCATTAACCCCAAGTGATACTCTTTAGTAAGACAAAGCCCAATACATTACAACACTTATAACACCTAAGTTCTCGTATTTTCAACATCCTTATGGGAGGAATTGAGTAGTGGCCATAAATGTTCGTAATTGCTGCATTCTGAATTTCCTTCCTCCCTCCTACTCATACTTTATTTATTTATTTATTTATTTTAATCCCATTTATATCCCGCCCTTCTCTGAAGACTCAGGGCGGCTTACAATCTAAGCACAAATCAAATGTGCTTAGCAATACCCTTCATTCTATGTATATGCCTGCTTATTAGGGCTTTCGCCCCCCCCCCAGCGGCATTATTACAAAGTCAGCTTATTGCCCCCAACAATCTGGCTCCTCATTTTACCTACCTCGGAAGGATGGAAGGCTGAGTCAACCTTGAGCCTGGTGGGATGCAAACCTGCAATAATTGCAGGCAGCTGGTGTTACTTAAGGCGGCATTAGCCTACTACTCCACCAAGGCTCATACGATCCAGAAGACGACATGAGGAGCCTATCCCATGCTTCTCAGTATACAGATTTGGATAAGCAAATGCAATGAAATAATACAACAGAAATACATATAAATATGCAACATATTACTTCAAAATAAAGAAGAAAATACAAACATTGGCTAGGACCAACACTGATAAAATTTTGAAAACATTCTAGAAGCCATCCTCTGCACTTTTTATTTTTTATTTATTTATTACAAAAAACAGTCTATAGTTTAATCTCCAATGACACTGTTTATATTATTTTCAGATCAGAAAGATTTGTTTCTCTCCCTTTCCTACATAATTCAGCTATTGGAGTTGCAAAATCAATTAGTAATTAAAAAGTTACATCTTGGGGAATGCTCAGTTCTTTCTGATTACAACAAAAAGTAACCTGTAGGAAGGCAATCCCCTTCATATTTTTGTGTTCATTTTGTACAATTTTACTCCCTTCAGACCTTTTTAATCAAGTGTGTTTTATTTTCAGTCCAACTCTTAATAGTTTATATATAAAAACTCACAAATAACATTTCTTCTGTAATCAGACTCTAGATACACTTCAGATTGTTTCTATTTTGTTATTTTCATTTTACAAAATGAATCTTTAAAAGTCTCTTTGTAATATCCATGTTCCATCTGATCATTTTAACTGTTCAGCTTTCCTTCCTACTTACAAATTTATGGCCAACTGTCTTGCTGATTTATAATATACTGTAGGTAGAAAAATTAATAATTCTATCTCAATGCAGTTGAGAAAACATCATTTTTCTCAGCCCAGAAGAGGAATTACACACACGCACACACACGCACACACACACACACACACACCCCAGAAGCAGTGATAACAAACATTATTATTTTGTCATGTTTTATCAGATGACTGAAAACTACTGAAATTTTATTGAACAGGTTTAAGAGAAACAATGCATGCTTTTTAGTCCCAACTGAATATAATGCTAAGTTGTTGTCTCAAACCCTGTTACAATAAAAGTTATTTATAACTGAAAAAAACATATTAAAGGCCAATCAGGTTATTCAATTTATGGCATACCAGTACATCTAATAGCAATTTTAAAATGTACAAAGTTCTTTCTGTTGAAAAATTTAATTAGAATTTTCAGGAGAAAGAACAACAGTCAATATGGCATTGTGGTTAAGATGTTGGGTGAGAATAGGAATGCATAATTTGTAATCTACCATCAGCCATAGAAGCTCACTCTAACTTTAGCTCAGTCTGTCTTAACCCAATCTACCTCACAGAAATGTAGGTAAAAATACCTAACAACAGGTAGGTCTGAAGTAATAAAAATATTTATTGCATTATTTTATCCTTAAGAAATCAAAAATGTTTCAAACTTACAGAAAAGTTTTTATTATAAACTGTGAGACATAATAAATACCCGGGGTGGGAAAGTGGTTAGAATGCAGTTCAGCAGTTTGAGTCTCACCAGCTCAAGGTTGACTCAGCCTTCCATCCTTCCAAGGTCGGTAAAATGAGGGCCCAGATTGTTGGAGGCAATATGCTGACTCTGTAAACTCCTTAGAGAGAGATGTAAAGGCACTGTGAAGTGGTATATAAATCTAAGTGCTATTGCTATTGCTATAACAAGGGTGTGTAAATTTTACTGATACTTATTTAATATAATTTACATTAATTAGTATGAGAATCACCTAAGATAAGGCATATTAATGTTGTGCAGTCAAGCCACTACATTGAACTATCGTGCACAATCACGTTTTTTCCTAAGATGTTCCATGCATAATACAAAATAAACTATATGAAAATGCAATCAAAATATATTAGCTGGAGAAAAAGCAACTTACAATAAAAACACTCCAGTGACATACATACAAGGGATTGTATCCAGCAGTGAAACTGCCTCAGTACATAAATGAATGTATCTGAAGCTTCAGATCCATTTTCCCCCTCCTTGCTGACAAGCTGTTTTTCAAGGTTGGGGGTTCCCTCTAGCAATAAAACTATAGTCAGAAGGGAGTGAAAAGGATTGGAAAAAAATGTGTGTATTTTTAAGTTGTTGGGAGCCACAATATTTCTACTAAGGTTCTAACTTGGTGAACGATGGATTAGTTTCTTAGTCTAGGATATTGCACATATCTTTTCATTGAAATTCAGAAGATAAACATCAAATTATTATGTTTTGATTGGAATATCTTTAATGTGAGAACTGACCAGGATAGTTCAAACATTTGGCATAATAAAATGCCTGTCTTTAATAGTAGCATTTGTTTATGTGGTTTCAGGAACTCAGGATAAACATCCCCACAAATCTAAATCAATTTTAATGGACTTTTTCTAGCAAATTGAGCCTGTTTTAAGATTGATAAATCTGATAAAAGAAAATGAATTATTCTTTCCACAACAGTTATTGTTTTCTGATTTATCTTCTCAGTTATCATTCACTAATGAATATAATTATTGGAATTGGCAGAATAGTGCACAAGTTAATCTTTTGTTTGCCTTTCCCAGTCCCATGCTTTATCTACTGTATACTATATATGTTTGCATCTTCATGTATGGTTATTGAATTTACTTTGCTTTTTGCTTGCAAGTGTAGAATTCTGTGTATTTTTTTCAGACATAAACTATATTGATCCTACATCTGTATTCTTATCTCATGTACAATACAAAGCTAATTTATTCTGAAGAAATTATAAAACATATACCATCTTATTCACAAACATCTCTGAAAATGTAAACCATAAAGCCACATAATATACTTTACTTGTATACTTGTATTTGTTTAGACTGGGTTGAGCCACTAAATATAGACTTTCATTATAAAACCTTGAAATGCTGGAGACTATAAGTAATGTCTAAAACAACCACAAATATCCAAGTAATTATATGAAATAGAAAACAATTTCCAAAAAATGAAATTGACTCATACAAAAAGCAGCTAAAAGATTCAGAACAAAAACTGAAATCTTTTTCCTCCCCAATCTAAAAACCTTCTGTGGGGCTGTCAGCCATGGCAATACATCACAAAATATGATATTTTTGCTAAGATCATGGACAAGCTTAGACTCATAAAGTGCTGTAACAAACATATTATAAAGTTTATGTTAATAATGTCTTAAATCCAAATGTTCCAGCATAACAGGTTTATGAAATGAAATGTACTTAACTGAGTCATAATAATTCTGAAAAATCACATACTGAACATTTTTAGATGAAATTAAGAAAGTGCCAGGAAAGAAAAAGTAATTAATAATCTGTATTTAAAAACTGTAGTTGCAAAGAGGAAACTTTGCAGTGAATAAAAAAGAGAGATAACTGAAGATAGTGTTCAAAAAACAACACTGCAAAGTAGATAAGGAGAAAAGATAATATTTAAAACAATTCAGTTTGGTGCTAAAGCACTCAGGAATTCAGCTAGAATACCAGTGACAAAATATTGATTTCTCAAGCTGTGATTATCACTATCTTTACTTGTACCCATTAATGCCAAGTTGTATATGCCCTTTTTACTTTGTGAACAAAGCTTCCACCTATCACAAAGTCCTGGAGTTTCTTCAGACACTTTTTGGTATCTCCTTAACAAGATTTCACCATGGTCTTGAATAGTGAGTGCATAGTTATCACCCTCAGATATTTCATAGTTGAACATGGCAACAATAATTGTATACAATAATTCCCTCCCCCCCCCCCAGGAGCCATAACATACCTTTTCAAAATAGTCCAGTAAATAGATCAGCATTCAGACCTTATTACATTCTTTAATGTTTGCCTTCCCACAAGAACTGCTGGAATGTTGGATTAATTCAGAGTAAAAAAACTCTTGAGTTATCAATTTCCCTCTTTCTAATCATACTCAGATAATCATACTCTTTCTCTTCATCTCCAATTTTTCAAAATTTCATCTCCATTTTAAGGGTTTTTTTCTTGCTTTAATTCAATTCTCATCTTGGCCCTGTCTACTATTTTAAGATAGTGGCTTGGTAATTATCACTTCTACCATATACCTTCCAGAAAACCTCTCCCGTGGTGTCACAATTTATACTGCCTTTTTATGATTGAAAGATAAACAAAAAATGAAGGGGAGAATCTGAACCAATCTCACAGGGGTCTAAACAAAATTAAGCATTGTTGCTTATCCAATCGGTAGGTTCAGATACTGAACTAATATGTCCTTCATCTTCATACTTGTCCAGTTGTGCTTTGCCCAGAGGCTTAATGGCTATTGGCACATGGCACATTGCATGGGGCACATTGCATTGGTGAAATGGCAGGATCAAGTTCAAAATGAACAACTCTTGGAACAGATACTATGAGGCCCTCAAACACCTCATTGTAGACTTGGAGGATTTGCTGTTTTGTCAATGGCCTCGCCAAGGATTTTGAGGGGTGAATCTTGACATTGTGTAATGGTGAACTACAGCTGGAATGGTGAACTACATCAAATCCAGATGTTCACATGTTGATCCAGACAATAGTAGTTTCTGATTGGCTTCCACAATCTCAAATTCAAGTTTGTGGATACCCCCATGTATGCTGCATTCTGTTTGGAAAAGTCCCAATGATTCTATTACTTCTCCTGAATATAAATTCAGTTTGGTACTACTAGGTTGAAAAGGTATCTCAGCTGCCAATTTCATTTTGTCCTTTAAACTCATGACATCACATGTTGCACCCAAGTCCAGCTGGGAGGGTTGGATTATATTGTTTAATCTGAGATTTATGAACCATTTTTGCCCTTAGAATTTACAGTACCAATGCATCCTTTTGTGTAAACCACATTAGTGATAGAAAAGTGTGCATCCTCGGGATCTGACATTTGCTCAATTTTGTGCAGCTTCCTCGCTTCCATTTTACTTGAGAGACACACTCGTACAAAATGATTTGTTCAACTGTTCATGAGCATATCTGTCCATTCTAGCAGTGTAAAAAAATAAATGTAGATTCATCCCATGTTCGCAGGGAGCAAAGGAGCCTCATGGCTTGGATTCAGGCAGAGAGATAAAACAATGACGCGTAGCTAGGAACTTCTGCAATAAACTTTGAAACTCCTCCCACTGTTCTAGATAAGCTATAGGTTTTACTAACAACTAGACTACATTTCCCAGAAGCCATCTCTTAAGGAAATAGCGTTTAACCCTTCAAATGCTAAACATTCTCACATACATTTTTCTTAATGATACATTAACCCTGTAGATGCTAAATACTGTAACACAGTTCTTAAGTATATGTTCTGGCCAGATAGTTACATACTGGTCCAGCACATTGCAGCTTTTTCTCTTAGCCATGAGACAAAACAGTCTATTGCTTCACCTTCTTCTTGCTTACAGCTGCCAAATATCTATCTCTCATATATGACATTTATAGAGGTCTGAAAAAGACTTCTAAGGCATCTTTGGCTTTAGTATCACTCTTTTGGTCCTCTGCAACAATTAAATTATGCTTGTAAACATGGAGGCATTTGCTGCCCATCAGCTGTCTCAAAGTGGCTACCTGTACTGCTGCCGGTTTGTCATTTAAGCCTGTGGCTAGCGAGTAATCCTGAAACTCTGCTCTGAAGTTGGACTAATTACTGCTGTAATCTCCACTCACCCTCATTGCCTCAAACAGTGGAATGCTATTATTGACTGCCATGATGCAGGTTTGCTGGCTTCAGATGCTTGGCTTCCAGGACAGAGCCACAAGTGCTAGACTGGCATGCATCAAATGTGTGGAGACAGCACAAATTCAGATGCTTCTGACACCATGTTTCATGTGGAATCAGTAAATACAATACAAGGCCTCACTGTGCAACAGCCATCTTTCTTAGAGAGAGAGAGAGAGAGAAAGAGAAACTACAACTATAGGAACAGGAAATGCATCACAGGAACAATAGAGATGAAACATAGAGTAGCAATATTACACAGGAAAGAAATACAATAGAGATGAATGATAGAGCTGCACATAAGATAAACATAACACAACAACCTCATCTCATGTTCAACATCTCATGTTTAGCAATTACCCTGCTAAATAGTTAGAAACATATTATTCCTGCATAATGTGGAATATTATGGCTCAGGCTAATTAAGTCTGATTGCTCATTTTTTTTGTATAGATCATACTATTACTTCGTGAATTATTGCCTTGTTTTGTTATTTGCTGGAAAAAATTGTAACTGATGGAAGTGGTTTTAGAACATAATAAAATAAATATATACTAAAAATGTACTAATAAAAAAATGGAATTCTAGAATTTGATATTGCCTCTCACATAATTGTTTTCAACTAAAATGTTTGCTAAGTCAACATTGGAGTGATTCGATATAAGATATCACTGAATAATATGATATAAAAGAAAGCATATTTATGAAATATATCAGTCTACTATAATTTTCAAATTAGAATCAAGAAGCTTGATTACTTCTTTGAAGCATTTTGACATAATTCTGAGATATATATTTATTATAGTTTCTGAAAGTATGGTGCCCTTTCTCGGAATAATGAAATAGCTTCCAGTGAGAAAACTCAAGCCTGACTGAAGTTGAACCAAGTCATAATCTCTATTTGATCAATTCCTGTTGAAGCAAAAATGTATTATGCCCAATTATTCTTTATTAGGTTCCATTTTGTACCTATAGGAAATTTCTACACAGAGAGTGCTACTTTACCATTACTCAAGGAAAAGAATAAGAAATGATAAACCTGATAGTTCAAATAATTTAAACAAAAAATAAAGCAAAAATGGTAAACATTTAATTTATTATTTATAAACAGCAGCGAGGATGTGTGTGTGTGTGAGAGAGAGAGAGAGAGTTTTGTATATTGTTGCTTCATTGAAGCACAAATTTTAATTATTGTGAAATAATCCCTTTTTAGAAACTTTCTATAAATCTAAAGTCAATTCCCATGTTGGTGGAGAATTATTTTATATGGACATAGTCATTACAGAACATGAGTAGGACAGTACACTACCTTATAATAGTGTAATTCTAAAAATGAAATTATTGACTCATTTGTAATTTACTTGTATGAAAAGCCATTTTGTATTTGACACAAGGCAAGTAAAACTAAGTATCCAAGCTGCATACTGTTGTTTTTCTTTAGTTTCATTATTATAAAGAAATGTATAATGATCCTCAGAAGGAAGGATTCAGCACTGGTTAAGTATGTTTTTGCAACATCATAAAATATTTTTAGTGTTATGCCCCTGTATCCAGAAAAAAATTCTGCAAGATAATAAGAGAAAGTTCTTGCATTGGCATATTCAAAGATATTTCAGAGGTTGCAGTACAGTATGTGAAATGGGACTAATGAAATTGTGTATTAGTGGGTATTCGTGTGTTTTTAAGATTTATTGAATTTCAGATTCAGCATTTTCTCAGAAATATATGAAATATGTTTTATTGAGCTACACCAAAGAATATAATCTATGAATTGTTTCTCTATGTTAACATATAAATGGTTGATTGAATCAACAGAATTTTGCAGATTAGCTCTGTTACTGGGTTTTACTGTTTCTGTCAGGTTAACCCTGTGAAAATAGTTCAGGAGAAATATTGGTCTTCAGGACTTTTCTTTCTTTTTAAATGAATATAATGGTGTCACCATAAACAGTTTTTACGTCCTTCTCAGTTTTTGTGTTCATCATATTTTCCAAGTTAAGCAATATTGGGCCTGATCCGTACTTGAAATAGACATTGTTATAGTTAACCTTGAGTTAAACTGATAAAATTAGCTATCAAAGATTCCCTGAAAGTGACATCAAGTGTAAATGGAATTTAAAATGACAAAAAAGATCTGATGACAGGGACAAACTATTCACCAAAGGTTTGGTTAATAGGAGTAGAGACTTTTCAAATGAAAATGTGAGATCCTTTTGTATTGCAATGATTTTGTGATTCATTATATTGCTGAAACAGGCAGAGGTGATTCTAAAGGAGAAAGAAAAGTTCTATTTTTAAATGCTCATAAGAATTTCAACTGCTAAAATAATTTGCAATGCAAGCAGATAAGGGAGGAATACAGAAACAGTATTCCAAAGAATGAAGTCACAACAGTGACCTCACATATGTATTAAGAGAATCTACAGGAACAAATATAGGTAATCCTCAATTTACAACTACAAATGACCCCAAAATTTCTGTTAGTAAGTGATAAATTTGTTAAGTGATTTTACTACCATTTTTGCCACAGCAATTGTTAAGTTAACAAGATGGTTGTTAAGTGAATCTGGCTTTCCCCATTGACTTTCTTGTCAGAAGATTGCAAAAGGTGATCACATGACCCTGGGACACTGCAATCATCATAAATATGAACCAGTTACCAAGCATCTGAATTTTAATCACATAGTCATGGGAATGCAGCAAAGATCGTAAGTGAAAAATGATCACAAGTCGCTTTTTCAGTGCTGTTGTAATTACGAATGGTCTCTAAATGAATTGTTCTAAGTTGAGGATTATTTGCATGAACTGTCTAAATTCCAATGGTTTTAATAAGGATTGATGAGTATGCACTATTCTTTAACCAAGCTATATTTAAGCAGTAACATAATTGTCATATTTGGAAATGTTAATTTACCATAAATGTGCACTATGTTATACAGAGTTTAGTAGCAGAGATGTTATAATAATTATTAGAATTATAATTATATATTCATGCATAAATAAAATATTATATAAATATATTAAATGTTAAATAAAAATAATTATATAACAAATAATAATATAGTTCAGACATAGTGGCAAACAGGAAGTGTCTATAGTAAGGAAGCCAGAATAGCTATATATTTATTTCCATTCCCAGCCTTCTCTGCCTTTTCTTTAAGTAGTTGGGTAAGAGAAAATGGTGGGAAAAATGGCAAGGAGATCCAGAATTGTTCACCATCAAGTAACTGCATGTGGGTTGGGGTTTGTTTGTTTTTTGGGGGGTGAAATATCCCAACTGGTCTACACCCACTCATTGCTAATCAGTTTAACAACATTCTGCAAGGAGGTGAAACTGAAGATTGGTTAGCCTCTGGCAAAACCTACCTGATTAATGTGAGATACAACAGAAGGGTCAGAACCAAGCAAGTACAGGCCAAATTACCTGTTTACCAACAACCTTCAAATTTCTAACTGCTGTGGTAGTAGATACAGTCCAACAACATCTAGTTGAAAACAAACTCTTTCCACCTGAGCAGAAAAGAAACTGCCCATATAGCAGAAGGAAAAAAAGATCAGCTTCTAATTGACAAGATGATTTTGGAAAACCGCAAAAGAAGGAAAACTGACTTGAACATAGCCTGGATTCATTGCAAGAAGGCTTTTTACTTCCTGCTACATGACTGGATAATCAAGTGTCTAGAAATAACAGGAATCCATCAAAACCTCAGAAGTTTTATGCAAAGATCAATGGCACAATGAAAGACACAGTTGCTGGTCAATGATGATAGACTTTCAAAGAAACTCACTCTCACCACTACTGTTTGTCATTGCATTGATTCCTCTGTCAACAATACTGAAGAAGTCAGGCGACGGCTATCAAAAACATCTGCCAGACTGAAGTAGTGGAAATTGAAGGAATCAAGTTGTCCTATGGAAATAACATTGAGAGTTAACATTATTCCTTTCCCTCTAATTAGTCTTATATTTTATCAAAGCAGTACATTTAAAATAGATTTAAAATAGTGTTACTTTGAGTTATTTGATCAAAAATCTGTTAAAAGTATTACAATGCAGAGCTTTGGTGGCACAGTGGTTAGAATGCAGTATTGCAGGCTAATTCTGCTGACTGCCAGGGGATTGATCCTCACTGGCTCAAGGTTGACTCAGCCTTCCATCCTTCCAAGATTGGTAAAATGAGGACCCAGATTGTTGGGGGCAATATGCTGATTCTGTAAATCCCTTAATTTAATTTAATTTAATTTAATAACATTTATATACCGCCCTTCTCCCTGAGGACTCAGGGCGGTTCACAGGGCAGAATAAAATAGCAAATACAAACATTAAAAAAGATTAAACAATTGCCCTAGTTAAAAACAATGGAAATACAGCGCTAAAAACCCCAAGAAAAATTAAAAGACCAAAGATAAAACAACCCCAGCAATCCCCATCAGGCTAGGCCAGCTTGTACAAACAGAAATGTCTTAAGATCGCGACGAAAGGAGCGAAGATCGGGCGCCATCCGGAGCTCTACCGGTAGCTGATTCCACAGCTCCGGAGCGCCCACAGAGAAGGCTCTCCCCCTGGGGGCCACCAATCGACATTCTCTGATCGGTGGCACCCTGAGGAGGCCCTCTCTGTGGGAACGCACAGGGCGCAGGGAGCTTGATGCCGGCAGCAGATGTTCCCTGAGGTACTCCGGCCCCATGCCATGGAGTGCTTTGAACACCGTTACCAGTACCTTGAATCTCACCCGGAAGACAACTGGCAACCAATGCAGCTCACGGAGCAGAGGTGTAACGTGGGAGTATCGGGAGACTCCCAACACCACTCTCGCGGCTGCATTCTGTACCAGTTGGAGCTTCCGGGTGGTCCTCAAGGGCAGCCCCATATAGAGAGCGTTGCAGTAGTCCAGACGAGAGGACACGAGCGCATGAGTGACCGTGCATAGATCATCCCGGCTAAGATAGGGCCGCAACTGACGCACCAGGCGAACCTGTGCGAAGGCCCCCCTAGTCACAGCTCCTATATGGTCTTCCAAGGTGAGCCGTGAATCTAGGAGGACCCCCAAGTTGCGAGCCCTATCTACGGGGGGTAATAGTTCACCCCCCATAGCCAGAGGTGGAATGTCCGAATAAACCCGGGATGAAGGTATGCAAAGCCACTCAGTCTTGTCGGGGTTGAGCTGGAGTCTGTTCCTCCCCATCCAGACCCGAACCGCCTCCAGGCAACGGGACATCATGTTGAGGGCATCACTGGGGTGGTTTGGGGTCGAAAAGAAAAGTTGGGTATCATCAGCATACTGATGATACCCAACTCCAAAGCCACGAATGATCTCACCCAGCGGCTTCATGTAGATGTTGAACAGGAGAGGCGAGAGGACCGACCCCTGAGGAACTCCACAAATGAGACCTCGCGGTCGACCTCTGCCCCCCTGCCAACACCGACTGCGAACGTCCCAAGAGATAGGAGGAGAACCACTGTAAAACTGTGCCTCCCACTCCCAGTCCCCTGAGACGCCGCAGCAAGATACCATGGTCGATGGTATCGAAAGCCGCCGAGAGGTCTAATAGGACTAGGACAGAGGAATGCCCCCTGTCCCGAGCCCTCCAGAGATCATTCACCAGCGCGACCAATGCCGTCTCCGTGCTGTGCCCGGGCCTGAAACCCGATTGGTACGGGTCTAGATAATCCGCTTCATCCAGGACCAGAGGGAGCTGATGCGCCACCACACTCTCAACAACCTTAGAAAGAGTCATAAAGCACAGTGAAGGGTATATAAGTCTAAGTGCTATTGCTACCCTGTATTAATCCTCCCTCAATTTATATTTTGAAGTGTTGCTCTTATCTGCAGCTTTGTCATGAGTATACATTTCTATTTCAAGCAGTCCACCAGAAAAGCAATTGTATTTTTGTGATGGATGGAGTGATTACTGTCTATATAAAATGTAAGATGATCTGGGATTTGAAAGGTGAAGTATTCTATATTGTATATAGTAGGTATTACTTGGATAATTTCATCACTTTAGACCAGATAAAAATGACATAGGCCACAGTATAAATCTCTTCTCCAACCAGTTAATCTGAAAAAAAAATAAAAAATAAAATGTCTGACAGAAAATATATACAAATATGATACAGAAATAGAGAAATATGGTTTTTGAGTAAAATAGTCAAAGAATCTAGGGGAAAGAGGAAGCTAAAAAAACAAACTCTGTGGCCTTTGGAACACTGAAAGATTAGGAAAGATAGAAACAGTCACAAACTGCCAAACAAGAGAACGTTTGGTGTCCATGTCTATCAGTTTTATAATGATTTCAGCTCTTCAATAATTAAACATATTGTTCTAGTACTAAAAGAAACATTCACAACATAATCACTAAAATGTGGATAGAAAAAAATCATCTCCAAAGTACTTAAACTTATCATATCTGAATGTGTTCTCAGCAGAATTAGAAAATTGCCTCATAATACAATGTGATCTGAAAGCATTCAGTTTCAAAGAAAACATTCACATAGTCAAGTAAGCTGATTATGTGCTGTTTCCCTAAAGTGGCAAAGAAAGAAATTAACTTCTAGGAACTTCTTTCCTAGATGATGAATTCAAACATTTTATGAAGTTTTCAATTTTGTGAAATTCCTGAAAACTGCAGGTTTAATTTGTACATCCAGCAATTATGGACAGCTTCCTTGTAAGTCATAGAGACAAAATAATAATCTAATATTCGATGATGCTTTTTATAGAAGCAGATATACATCACAGACACCCTGGTTATGGCAGAAAACATTCCATTTATGACCAAATCCAAGATTTGTGTAACTGTTCCATCTCCATGATACATTTACTACACATACAAAAAAGAGCTCAAGAGGACTTTTGTTGTCAAAATATATTTTTGGAATCTAGATTGAAAAGAGCTTGAAACTGTAAGATCTGGATTTTGGTAAATTCTAACTGGTATTTGTTATATCTTTCAACTTGTTCAGTTTATATTTTTATAGCGTATTCAGAAACAATTTGAATCACTGAATTATTGTTTTTCTTTTTCTTTTCAGAGTTAAGATATATCATAAACATATAAACAGTAATACATTCACAAATAGAACTTCCAGCAAAATATAATGTGCAGGTTATTGTTCAGGATTACAGTGTACTAGCTATGTTTCCAATTCCATCCCACAAAATCTGTCAACGTGGCTTCATGGCCCTGCTATGGTCAGAAGACTGCAAGACCTGACTTTGACTGGCACATGACTCTGGGATGGAATCAAGAGTCTGAGACTTTCACAGCTTTAAATCTTCAAAGTTACCTGAAAATTCTTTCCCCCTTTCCTTTACTCAATAAACAAGAGGAAAAACACCAAGCAGGCTAAGTCACAATGAGCTCTAAATGTCTAATTAATAGAAGAAATCAAAATATGCTTCTCCTTGGAATAACAATGGTTGCCAGTACAGGACTTACTATACAGCTGACACTCTCAGAACCTCTATGATGAAGATATTAAACAGGCCTTATACATTCTGGAAGTTCAAAAATGAAATTGTATTTAAAAATCAATCAATATAATTTATGAACTAATTTTTAAGCCAATGGTTTGAAAGAATTCAAATAATAAACATATGACATTTATGGGAAGAAAGGAACATTAAAAGTTAACATATAAATAAGCAATAATAATTCATGAAAAATTAGCACATTATTCAATTCAATGAGAGAAAAATGAATGTAGAGGGAAGTACATTTATTTCAATGAGGGGAAGGCAGGCACTACAAAGAGAAACAAAATTAGAGTAATTCAGTAAGATATAGTGTAGAGAATCTCAGAGATTACCTTAGAGAAGCTATGTAGAGATAATTGCAACAACGTGTAAACAATATACATTAAGCTCAGGAAACAAACAAACAAAAAAGAATAGGAAGAAACTCAGTTCCGCTCTTGGGATATTAAAGAGAGGAAAGGAAAATATAGTCATACTTCCAAAATCCTGTTATTATAGCTTAATAACTTGGGGAGTCAATTTCTTAGTCTGGTCTACTGAAAGGGCTGAAAAAATAAAGACCTTGCATTGTATGTTGTAGATTTCTGTTCTCCTGTCTTTACTTGTGGCAAAGAAACAATGCTCAATTTTGATTGTGCAACTAAAAGTCTAGTTTGCTGATAATTCAAGTGCAGATTGCAATACAACCATTATTAAAAAATAGCTTGAATGTACACATTTCTATGAAAGCGAGGAACAAAGTTCTGGATTGTGCCAAATGTCTAGATGTAAAATATAGAGCCATGTTTTTTATTTAATTATTATTTATAGAGGTTGCCTATCTCACATAATTATCCTATGCAGCTTACAGCAATAAATAAACACAGATATTAAAACAAAATCACTCTTGTCGCTAGCACCAGACCAAACAGCTTCCCAGCTCAATCCTTTTGTTATTGTACCATATGGTTCTGGTTCCTTGCAATGCCCTGAATAGTTGTAGTGGAGAATAAACAAACTGGGACATTCAAGACAGAGGTAAATATATTGGGAAATATTTAGAAACTACATTTAAAAAAAGAATGTAGCATATTTAAATTCTGCCTCCAAAGCTAACAAATATAATAGCTGTAATATACTACTAATATTTTCATCTTTTGCCTGCACATGATAGTAGAACCAAGGAACCATACAAATAAGTAGATTAATGATTGCTGCTGGCATGTGGCATTTGGCAAGTGGATATACAAAGATAATTGAAGAAATTACTTGATAAATAGTTTATCATTTTCCATGTTAGGTTTTGTGCATGCGTATAACCTCAGAAATTAAGGTTCTCCTTCTGTGAAATGACTACCAAGCCTTGCAGAACTTACTTTCTCCTAATAACATTCTCTGACCAGTCACCTTGATTTTTTTTTTGTTCAAAAAATTCTGTAATGGAACTGCAAGACTGAATGCTACACAACCCTTTTCTTTCAGGTGTTATGGTACTGAACACAGGGTTCAATCCTTCTCTGTAATCACAGCTATTATGGTGAAAACAAAAAGGCTGGGAGTGCTACTGGAGTAGAAGCAATCATAGGTTATTATTAATAGATTCCTGACAACTTTAGGCTATAGCTCTAAAGACACAACTTATAAGAAGTCTGTCTTGCAAGAATCTGTGCCATGTGTTAGTATATGTACCCCATGAAGATACCCTTTCTCTTGAAACTAGTACTGACGGTGTAGAAAAATGTGTCTTGGATCACCAACTTGTGTGACCTATGTTACCCTTTTTTATATTGGACTCACCTTCTGGACTCATCTTCATCAGCAGTACACCACTATCAGGAAAACTATAAGCTATTTCAGTTAAGGGATAACTAGTGATAACAGATTAATGGTTGACAGTCAGGGACTTATACACAGAAATGACTTAGCAGTGTTGCCTGGGAGAAAAGTAGTAGGCAACATTTGTCTGGATATGAGAGCTTCTTGTTGAAAATTGTGGTTTACATTGGAGACTGCTATAATGTGAAAAAGCCGTATTCCACTTTCCAGACACAGATTTTAATATAAAACTTGCCCGTTGCCATTACAGGGCTCTGACTCACAAGTAATCTTTTGCAGCAGTGGGTGAGTGTGTATGCCTTATTATTCTCAAAATCAATGATCCATGGAATATGCTGCATGTCTTGGCAAACCAAAGAAAAGTCCAAAATACAGAAATGTTTCACTTTGTGAAATGATACTATACTGAAGATATATTTGGTAATTGAGAATGTGTCCATGATTTCAGTTAGTTGCTTGAGGAAATAATGTCATTGCTGTATTAGGACTGTTAATATATCATCATTTACTTTTGTTCCACCTTACAAATCAGTGTTGAGCCATACTTATGCCCAGTTGACAACTGCCACATTTTGATCAAAGAGTCCTAACAGGTCTAACTGTAACACTGTTTAAGAGGACCAGAACATTCCTTATCGGGTGACAATTTATAATTATAGATATTTCATTATTTTGGCAATAGCCAAGTCTTGCTTAGCAAAAGATGGGTTGTGAGCATGTCCCAAGGTCCACATGGAGCTACTAGCATAAAGATTAAAACTGCTTTACAAGCTTTAACCACAACTTTATAAAATAATGTTTTATGATAGATCTCATCCTATGATGCATGACATTCATAAGAGGTATAATTTATAGGCTTTCTTCACTTTCACAACTCCCTTGCCTGCATATTGTGTTGCTCTATCATGCGGTTAAGAAAAGGAAAAGAAAAATCATGTGTCTAGATGTAAATCACTCATGTGCCTTTAAATTGATGGTTCCAATTTTAATGTGTAAATCAAAGTTAAGCATCCTGTTCTGTTTCATGGAGATAGTTGAGAAGTTTATCCAGTATCAGAGTATGGAAGAGAAGTTTGGCTGTTCAAAAAATGTCTACTATATAGTAAATGTGAAAAGTCAGAAAATATTATTTGCTAAGAATGCTGTTGCTTACCAATCACCATTCCTAGCTTCCTGCATGCCCGGTTTGTTTCTCAGTTTGCAAGGGTATATGTCTGGGTGTGTATAGAAGCAGTCTCTCAAAGAAAACATTACTCTGCAGCAACTCACCTTTTTAAAGAAGTCTATGGGGCAGATGTATATGGTTCAGAAGTGGTAAAGATTTTGCAATGGTCATGTGATTTATTTTAAAGCATAGTAACTTTTTTTCTTATGATATGAAAAAGCAAAACAAGTAGCCTGGCAGACATCAAGACAAATGTCTATAGTGACTACACTGTTTAGCTCTGCTTAAAGTTGGTTTAACAAAACAGACAGAAATTAATATTGTAGATATCAGCATACATTGTTTATTTTAATTTAATTTAATTTAATTTAATTTAATTTAATTTTTTTATTTTATTTTATTATTTTATTTTATTTTATTATTTTATTTTATTATTATTTTATTTTATTTTATTTGTATCTTTGAATCAGTTTTTCATTCTTGGCCATTGACTGGTTCCTGCATGGTTTAATATGATAGTCTAAATAACAGTTTGAGACTAGATAATTTTCAGTAACCATTTTTGTTAGACTAGTATTTAAGCAACCTCTGCCTAACCTAACATGCCTTACAAATGTATAGTCTTAGGCTTAGATTACATGCTTACCATGGCAGGACCCTTAAAGGTATGACTCATAATGAGACATGTCCTGGACTCAGCCAGCTACAAGGTGAGAATTGGATAGCTCAAAGTCAAGGGATTTGGGGAGTTAAGAGCAACTATTCAGACAGAGTGACTCCTGAAGTATGCAGAAGAGCACTGCATGTTGTGATTTCATCTAGAAAGCTATCTTGGAAATAGTTTGGAATTCTTCAAAGGGAGATCTGCACACATGGACAATACCTGTCAGCGATGAACAGTCAATATTACTAAGTGGTAACTGAGTTTGGGTTTGTTACAGGTTAGATGTCAGTGGCAGAGTGGTCCACCTATGCTGCGTGAAACAATCAGAAGGGGGAAAGTGTTTGGCATACTTTGTGACAGGAGCAGCCAGTGTTGCCCCCTTCCACGGTATGAGGTATGGCAGTCCAGAGAGGGATGCAGAACATCCAGAGATGCAGAGGAACCTAAAGTAACCAAATGATAGTCAAAATCAGGCAGTTCTGTTCCATCGGAGACTAACAAGGAGTGCCAATTAGGATGCAATATTGTGTGGGTTTGGCTACCATCAGACATGAAGGGGTCTTAGACAACTTCAAGGCCCTCCAATTACTTCCCTCCGCCCTCCCCGCAGAGAAAAAGATGAGCCAATCAGAAGACTGGGTGTGTCCACAGTCCTCACTGCTGCTCTCCATCAGGAGCAGCTGCCGGACTGAAAGGAGAAGTGGAGGGGAAGAAGAAATCAGAACAGAGGAGAAGAGGGGCTCTCGTCTTCGATTAAGGCACGCTGCCTCTGTTTGTATACAGTACGCTTTGCAGCCAGCACAGCTTTTTCTTCAAGCCCTCCCTTGCGCTCTCTTCATTGTTCTCTTCCCGGCGGCGGCAGCAGCGGGCGCAGCCAGTCAAGAGGCTGCCACGACAGACGGAAGGGAAAAGAGCGAGGCTCTCCTCCTTTCTCCCTCTCCCACCCGCACACACCTACCAGCACTTGTCCCTGCGAGCGGCGAGTAGGGTCGTGGCGCTTCCTTACGAGAGCTGAGCTGGGGTCTCCCAGGATCTCCTCTTTAATGTTAGGCGAGACGCAGAACCTATCAGGAAAGGTGGGGAAAGAGTGATAGGAAGAGGATAGGAAGACAAGTGGAGTTTTCCCTTTCTTGATCCATAGGGCAGAGGGGTTTCATTCGACTAAAAATAATTTTAAGAAATAGCATTTATCACCAAGTGGCTAGATAGAAGCGCTCTTCCAGCCTTCCAGCCTCCTTTGCCTGCGCTAAACTCACGCCTCTTTTTTTCATCTACTTGGGAATCGTCCCTTGGGGGATCCAAGGATCATGAACCGCTGGGTAGCCGCCTGGTTCCTGATGTGCTTGAGCCTCGAAGCCCCTTCGTTCGCCAAAGGTGAGGAGGTGGGGAGCGCTGATGACCGTGGTGGTGTGGATCGTAGGGACTAGAAGCATGCTAGAGGGTGGGGAGAGGGAAGGCGGCGACCAGGGTCAAGGAAAAACAGCAGCCAAGTGGATTTTCCCCCCCAAAAAAGTAATCACAAAGTCGACAGGAAAGTAAATTAATGCGGGGAATCTTGTGGAGAAGCGAAAGGCGGGTGGAGGGACGTGCTTTGCTACTGAATGCTGAATAATTCAGAGCTGCCTGAACGTGGGTGTTTTCTTGTATGTATTTGTTTGCCTTAATCAGATTATGTGTCATCCATCCGCAGACATGTTCCATTTAGCAATGGGAGCTTCAGGAATGCAGGGAAGGGTTCTGTATAATCTAGATAAGCAGAGTGGCAATATTGATAATGAAGCAGAAATCCTCTGTGTGTGTGTGTGTGTGAGAGAGAGAGAGAGAGAGAGAGAGAGCAGCTTTTTTCTCTAGTAACCTTTTTACAAAATAAATCAGGCGGACAGTAACTGGGTGCGAAAGATCTAGCGATATATACACTTCAGTTGTAAGCTTCAATAATTATCACTTTTGCTAACCCACCTCCTGTCTTAAATAGGGTATCCTTACGATGTAAGGTGCAGAGATGGAGGAGGGAAAAAAACTTCATAGCCCTCTGAATTTATCAGGAAGATTAAGAGATTCAAGTGTTAATTTTGTGTCTATCTACAACGGATAAGCAGCTGGGTGGGTGGAGAATCAGATAAATCCAGCAGACCGGCACAGATTCAATCATTTGAATAGATTGATTCTTTTAGCTCCGATGCGGACAAACATCTTTTTACACGCCTGTATTCTCTGTGTTACACGGTTGCCTCCTTCCCCAAAGCGTTTTAAAAAGTTGGGAGCAGCGGCTTCCTGAGGTCGAGGAAACGCTAAAGCAAAAGGCTTTGTCTGCTTGGGTGCGAGCGGGCGGAAGGATGACTAGCAAGGGGACAGGCAATCACTGGGGGGGGGAAGCAAAGTATAGATTGGCATAAGTTTGGCTAGCTTTGAAACAACTGCTTGTATCTAGAGGGTGGGGGAGTGAAGGGAAAGGCGCCATTCTCCTCCGCGCCCCCGCTCGAAAGACTGAAGAGGTGGTAAATGCCGCCTCATTGCTCGGCTTCTCAAGAAAAGCTCCCTTGGCTGAGGCAAGATATTTTCCCCCCTACCTTTCTCCCTCCCTTTGTTTTCCCGAAGGAGAGACTCATTTTCATAACATCAATTGATTTGGTCCTGCTTAGTTTTCTTGGGAAATAGCCCGCCCTGAGAAACGACTTTCTTCAGAGGCTGGATCTAATAGAGAAATCTCAAGTTTCGTCTCTTGGGGCCGGAGGACGAAACGGCAACCTCGCTTTACCCAAATAAGAAAAAAAAAGGTATTTTTCCTTCTTTTCCCCCCATCTTCACACTGTCCAGCCAAAATGAGGAACACTCCGGCAACATAGGGCAAAGAGATAATAAGGAATGAAGTAGAGAGCGGGCCCGCCAGGAAGGCAACCTTGCGGCTGAATATCAGAAGCCTCCTTTGGCGGCCTTTGGCCTCTTGGGAGAGAGGGAAAGAGTTGCCCTTCGCTCACGTGCCCCGCTCCCCTGAGGGAGCCGGCTTGCCTTCACTTTGATCCTCCCCGCGCGCCGAGGCGGGAGCGGGGAGGGAGGAGAGAGAGGACACCTGAGTCCCTGAGATGGCGGAAAAGCGCGCGCCGCTCCAAGTAAGCCGGGCAAAGGCGCTCGGAAGAGCCAGCTCGCTGTCGAGAAGGCAGCCGCAGCAGCCACCGCCCGCCGTCGTTACGCTACTATAAAAAGCTCCGTGATGGGGCCGCTCGCAAACATTCCCCGCCTCGGCTGCTGGCGGTGAGGCGGCGGCTCTCCCTGAAGGCGGAATCTCGCGGGCATAGCCCCACGCGCGTTTTGAGAGGTTGGAAGACGCATATCGAAGGAGCGAAGTCCCTATGGCCGAGCCAGCTGATACGAAACTGACATTGTGATTTAGGGAGGGGAACTTCAGTTAGTGTGCATCTTCAAAGAGGGAGGGGGGGAAACATCACTTTGGATGCCCGGTAAATGTTTTTTTTTTTTGCCTTCACTGAGGGAGGTTGACGTGCGCAGCCTGCCCTTTTTGCTAGCTAAGAGTTTCAGCGCGTTTTCGAATTTTTTTTTAATTATTTTCATATATTCACGACGGGGCGGGCACTAACCTTGATTGCAAGGACACGTTTCCCTGAGGGGACTAAATCATTTCAGCATCGTAGTGGAAACTGTGAAAAAAAAAAGCTTGCTTCAAGACTTTTTATCATCTGCCCATCCAGTATAACTCTTGGGTAAATACGACATATAACCAGGAAGTTAATTTACCCAGTATGCTAGGATTCGTTCAAAAAAACAACTGATAAATAATTCAAGTTCATGAAGGTTTACATCAAAATAAATGTGTCTGTGTGTGCCAAAAAAACTTGTTTTCCTTTGTTTTCTACCAGTGATTATCAGGATTCTGGAAAACATTCAAAAATAGCTGCAACTAAATTCCTTTAAATTTGGGGGGAATACGTGGGTTTTGCCAACTTTGTATCTTTAAGGATGATCATATTCTCAATCAGTTTAATAAAGCTAACTCCTGGTTAAAGTATATAAGATTTGTAGTCAAGAGAAAATTTTACTTTCAGGTACCTAACCATGCATAGTAGTCCCCACAGTTAATGAATGTAATAATTAATCAGCTCTGCAAATTCTTTTGAGGAATATTAATAACACTAAAAGTATAATTATGATTGTAAAACAGCAATTTAAAATTAAGTCCCCAATTCTATCTACTGCTCAAGATGATGCTAGCCTAGTCCAAACATATGTTAGAAGTAATTATTTAATTAATGTCCTTAATTATGCAGTCTCTATTCCCCTCTTGAATATTTTGAAGAAAACTGAAAATCTTCTTAATAAATGCAAATCTTCTTAATAAATTTATATAAAGTGTGGTTGTAGCTAACTCTGAATTTCATGAACTTTTAAGTACTATGTTCCTTACTTAACAATGCTAGGCCATTTTAGCATTAATTATTTTACCATAAAGTATTTGTATTTATATTTTTTTTCTGTTTACTTTTCAAGTCCACATCTGTATATCTAAAATTTGGATATGCAGTTTTACTAATTTACCTTTAATTTCTTTGAAAATTAAATTAATATATAAATACAACTTAATAAGTTACTACTTCTTTATTTGGTTTTTTTTTTAATTAGACCTAGCTATTGGTACACTTAAATGTAGCAAGTCTCTGTTTTTAATGCATGGACTCTAAAACAAAATGACCTGAGTGAAAAGCAAAATCTATAGCCATATAAAAGGATTATGTCAGACTAGATAGAAATTTATATTTAGCTTTCAGTGGTTATTTTGAGAAGAGTTTTCATAATCAGTGAAGAAAAATCCAAATATTAGGGGTTTCTTGTGTGAGTGCTTGTGTGTTTAATATTTGTAAAAACAACAACAATGGTGGTTTGGGCAATACACTGTAAGACCTATTGCCAACAATGTTTTAGTATTCGTAATAATGACATCTGATATATAGATACTCAACAATTGTAATAAAAAGACTACGTATATAATACATACTGTAGAACATTATTGTTAGATCTATGCAAAAGGGTAGTAATGCAAAACTGATGCCAAAATAATATATAAAGCAATCAATTATATATAAAATCCTAGTAATGTACTTATACCAAGTATCCAACAACAGAAAAAAACTATATGGTATATCTCAGCAGTTACTATATCAGCAGTATCTCCTGGCTAATCCATAGAACAACTTACTCCCCCAAACATTTAAACTTTCCGTGCCTGCAATTTTTTTTTTAAAAAAATCACAATAGTGTATTTCTATAACTCCTGTTGTTATAATCAGGTAAATATAACGGTTCTATATAGCACAATTATTCATTATCTAATAAAAATTGCCAAATGAAATTGTTTTAGAAAATTTCTTTGCTGGCTGGTTAATGTATAGTATATTTTCATAATTATCTGATAGTTTGTTTGCAATAACTGGTTTTTTATTTCTTCAAAATACCACTTTGTGTTGGATTTACATTTGTTTGTAGTTTATTCTAGTGAAAATCACACAAATAGGTTCAATATACTTCTTGGTTGATTTTTCTGATCCTTCGGTTTGTCTTGATTTCTGGTGACAACCTAGAAAAGTGCATGCAATTTTCCTGGCCAATTTTTTTTTTTTTGGAAATGGTTTAGTATTGTCTTTTCCTTGATTAAGAGAAAGGGACTGATTCAGAGTTATCCAGATGGCTTCATATCTGATTAGACTAGAACTCACAGTCTCCCAGTTTCTAGCCCAGTGCCTTTAACCATTATGCCCAATTGGCCTTCCTGCTGACTGCTAATAGTAGTTAATTCCAACTATCTTCTATAAGCAAGGTGCCTAGAAATGAAAGTGATAGTTATTATATAACATATGTATGTAGCATCCTATATAGATCATAGAATATTTTTAGATTAACCAATGTTTAAACTATGAGGCTGTATTTAATACAATCTCTGTGGAAGGCGCTGAGATTGTCTCGGTACAACTAAAACTTAAGAATTATTAGAATGAACAAACAAATACTATTTGATTTCCTATTGATGAAAATATAGAAATCATTTTTGATCCATAATCATCTAGTTCTATAGGAAAAAAAACTCTGAGTATTTGATCAGTGAAAAATTGGTACATGGAAATTAGTTCATTTTAATTTGGAGATAATTTAATAATGGTATATGTTGTATAATGTATAAAAAGAGAGAAAAGAAAAAACATTCTTTCGATCAGACTGAGATGACCTATTTGTCCTAAACCCAATTAGAAGTTAGGACTCAAATTCCTTCCCTACATAGGAACTTTCTGTATTTTGTCATAAATAACCATTATTGGATTGGGAGGCTGTGGTCACTTCCTGATTAGTTTACCACAATGTGCCCTACATGAACTTGCTCTTGAAGACCATCCAGAAATTAGTACTGGTCCAGGATACAACAATGTGCACAATTTTAGGAAACCTATGGTTTGTCCATGTTACTCCACTGTTGTGAGAGCTGCACTGGGTTCTAGGTTTTTTTTCCTGGTCCAATTCAAGGTGCTGATTATCACCTTTAAAGCCCTAAGTGGCATAGGACCAGGTTGTTTGCAGCATGGCCTCTCCTTGAGAGCATCTGCCACTTTACCAATAGAATGGGCACAATCCAGATCCCTTCTCTCAGAAGTTGCCATCTGATTAGACCTAGACAATGCTTCTTAGTAGCTGCTCCTGACCTTTGGAACATCCCCCCTCCCAATTTTCCTGGTCTTCTAAAATGTATAAAGACCTGGTATTCCCCACAAGTCTTGGGGTAGTATAAGATTGGAGACCAGGGAAGGTTTACAGTTTGTTTGCCCATGTGAGAATGTGTTGTACTTGGTGCACTAATATATTTTTCACTGGTTTTTATGCTTTTTATTGTTTTTATTGTACTATTATTGTTTGTGAGCTATCCAGGGATATGATACACAAAATGAGCAGCTATAAATATATTTAAATAAACAAATAAATTGCTAATTTGAAAGTAACTGTGAAACATAACCCTATGTAAAGGCATTTAAAAGAAGATGTTCATTTTAGTTCAACGTTCCCTTGAACTAAACCATATGAAGGAGAAATAAGCCAATGTCACTGGATTTTATTTATTTTATTTTATTTTAATTCCATTTATATCCCGCCCTTCTCCGAAGACTTAGGGCGGCTTACAAACTTAGCAGTAGCCTTCATTCTATGTATATGCCTGCTTATTAGGGCTTTCACACACACACCAAGCGGCATTATTACAAAGTCAGCTTAATTGCCCCCAACAATCTGGGTCCTCATTTTACCTACCTCGGAAGGATGGAAGGCTGAGTCAACCTTGAGCCTGGTGGGATGCGAACCTGCACTGATTGCAGGTAGCTGGTGTTACTTAAGGAGGCATTAGCCCACTGCTCCACCAAGGCTCCTGGATACATGTCTTGTGAGAACATAAAATACATTTTAAGAATTATGATCTTTTTCCCCACAGTGTTATAAAAGGTGCAGAAGGATAACATAAATTCATTCAAAATTAAAACATATATTTTGAAAGAAAAAGATGATAGAATATTGCTGTTACAAGATGATAAATAATACATGTATCTGTCTGTTAAAGCATATTGCAGTCTGCTTTTTAAAAATGTAGCAAATCCAGTTCTGCAGACATTAGTGAACTTTGTATAATATGGAATCAAATGGAAAACAGCACTGACAAATGTAAAATCCATTCCAAATTATTTGCACCCCAAAATAAGAACACATTCTGTCTCTGTCTCTCTCCCTCTCCCCCCCCCTTTTCCTCTAAATATGCTATCTAAGGCAATAGCTGTCTTTGGAAGAAACAGTGCATTCAAATTCTTTATTAATAATATAAGAATCATGTATGCTATTATTTTGTTCAGTGGAATTACACCATGAACTACACGGGATTATACTTTTTAATTATTTATTTAATCCTAGAAGACATTGTATGAAAAATTAAAAAATGATATTGAATATTATATGGAGCACAACTTTTGGCTTGTTCAAAACAAATTTGAGACTTGACTATATTAGTAATTTGGTTTTGGTTCCACAAAATCTATGAAACCCCCTATTGGTTCAGAAATTAGAAGGAACCACATATTAAAGAATCAAAATGTTTACCTTAATTAAATATAATAGATCCTTTCTAGCATAATTCAAATGGCAGATGATTTGTCTGAATTATAGGAAAAATATAATGGTCATAAATACTCAACAATTATCTTTTCATTTTGCTTTATAACAGTGAAGGAAAATACCAATATTTTATTGCAGGGACAGTTATCCTGAAAACAGAGATGTTATGAGGAGTAAAACTATAGTGAAAGTTCAGGAAAGAACTTCATTATTGTTGTTTATATTAAATATAACCACCTAGTATGTCAAAACAACAACTAATATTTGCAAATTTATTACAGAACAATCAAGACTGACAAACACTGTCAGCTATCTTTGTTAATATCACCACAGACACGGATTAATTAGAATGGCAATTATGACAAGAAAGACTGTAGGTGTGTCAGAATCCAAAACCAAGGAATGGATACATCTCATTAATAGAATATAACATTTATACCATATGAATGATTGAATGAACCTTTATTGTCAAAGTACAACCATGTATATACTGAGATTGGCTGAGCCTCCCTTCGTGCCCCCACCCCCAACTTACAGTGACACAAACCCTCCATCTTATTACACCCTGTGAGCTAATTGCACAACGCACTGGCCTCGCAAGTCAATTATGCATAAAGTTTATATTATTAAGTTTATATTATGTTATATTAAATTATTTCCCATTCAAAAGCCTAACAGCCTATGGATAAAAGCTGTTCTTCAGCCTGTTAGTACGGCTAGCTATACTCCTATATCTCCTACCCGATGGTAAGAGAGTAAATAGATACCGTCCAGGGTGTGAGTCATCCCTGAGAATTTTCCTCACTCTTCCAAGGCAGTGAGCCCTGGCAATGTCATCCATATACATAAAAGAATCTCAAACTGAAATCAGGTCTTAAAATGATAGACTTCAGGCTTATGGAGTGTCTGTATATTTATTAGAACTTTGAGATCCATCAATGACAACCTGGTACAAAATACCATGTAACTCAATTATCAGTTTTACTGAGATAATTTTTTATATCAGTAAAAACAAATATGCTTGATATCCCCTCACATCTTTTATTTGAAATGTATGAACTGACATCAGTTCAGTGGACATTGCAACACTGTAACAAAAATAAGATCGACAAAATCATAGTTGTCAGATAAAATATTTCTGGGTGAATAATCATACAAACCTGATACAATCAAGTATAGAATATTTCAATGATTATTTTTGTATACTGTACATAACAGGTTGTATATATGTTTCTTACATTGACCTCATCATACAGTATGCATTGGAAAAAATGGCTTTCCATCATTCCTTAGATGTAAGAAATTAGGAAAAGGAAAAAAACAAGAAATTATTTTTCTCAAATATTGTACAACAAAGCAATAGGATTTGAAATTGAGTCAAGTAAAATTATAGTCAAGTTCATAAAATATAGATAAATATTTCAACAATTTTTGTGAAAATGTAAATTGTATCACTGTAATACACGTTAAGTATTTGCACTTCTGTTTCAATTTGTACTGCTTACACAGTATTGCTTGTTCTATAGATCAATCATAGAGTAAATGTTTTGGATGTAAATAGTAAGTAGAGTGTAGTTTAGTAAATCAAGAAAATAGCAAGTATCTTGCAGTATAGCTATCAATTAAAATATTGTATTAGGCTATTGTATATAGTGCAATGGACATTACATGGTAGCTTCCTTTATATAATTCCCAAGACTTAAATACTGAATAATTCATTATGGACAATGTAACAGTAGGGGGAAAACAGATGCATGTTCACTTACATAGAGTTTTAATGGTCTCTAGTTTCCATAATAACAACTAGTGATATACCCTATATGGAGTAATATATTCATATGATAACAAGTCTTTAAAAATAAGTACTTTTATTGTACCATGTTGACAACCTATGTATTTTGATAATTCCTGCTGCTTCTCAGTCTGATTCAGTGACTATTCTCATTATTATTCCACTATGAAATGTCATTATGTCTATAACTACTGTATATTTTAAGTATTTGATTAAAGATTTAATTTATTCTTTATTATTGTTCTTCATACTTATGGAATGAATTCTATCTCTCTTTTTTTAAAAAAATACATTTTTAAAAGACCATAATTTAATAATTAGCATTTAAGTTTTGGTAAATCATTTTTATGTAAAGTTGGGACTACCCTACATTGATGATAAAAAAAAATGGGAAATGATCTACTAGTTCTTTTCTCACTTAGGTTTGTGTAGTTCTTTGTAGTTGACAAGTTTTAGCTGTTATTTCTTAAGCTGTCACTGTTGTGACTCATGTTTTAACCCAAATATTAGTATATAGCATGATGTCCTGGTTATCTGTGTTTCTACAAGCTAAATTAATTATTGCTTTTCATAATGCTTTGTGTTTCTTGGGTACATTCTCATGTAGCTGTTTGAAAGAATCAGATATACCGTATTTTCCGGCGTATAAGACGACTGGGCGTATAAGACGACCCCCTACATTTCCTGTTAAATTATAGGGTTTGGGCTATACTCGCCGTATAAGACTACCCCTCTTCCAACGCACACCAAATAAAAATTAAAAAAACCATCAGATTTGATTTTAATATGGTAATTTTAATTCAAATGCTTATGACATGCAGGTACTTAGTAGGAAAACTGTCACTTATAAACATAAGGCTGTTTGTCATCAAACTTGTAAACATAAAACACTGCAAGTGGATTAAACTTTTCCTAATTCACTCTAAAGCTTTCCCTGCACAGAGCCTTAAGTAACACCAGCTGCCTGCAGTTAGTGCAGGTTCGCATCCCACCAGGCTCAAGGTTGACTCAGCCTTCCATCCTTCTGAGGTAGGTAAAATGAGGACCAAGATTGTTGGGGGCAATAAGCTGACTTTGTAATAATGCTTCTTTGGGGGGGGAAGCCCTAATAAGCAGGCATATACATACAATGAAGGCTATTGCTAAGCACATTGATTTGTGCTTTAAATTGTAAGCCGCCCTGAGTCTTCGGAGAAGGGCGGGATATAAATGGGATTTTAAAAAAAAGACCAAATGGGAGATCCACTCCAGGTTTTCCAGCCAGCCCGCCCAGTTCCTGAGTCAAATGTGTCCTTAGAGCTAAGCAGTTGCTCTGACTGCTGCATTCCCCACCTGCCTTTCAAGTTGGGATAGACTCCAGCTGCTCTTCAACTTTAGAAGGAAAGACGCCTAGACCCCAGCCTGTAAAAAATCATAGACTGCAGCTTCTTCTCCAATTGGTCCCGCTTTGCCTGCGCAGACCAAATGGGAGATCCGCTCCAGGTTTTCCAGCCAGCCCTGTCCCTAAAGTTTCAGCACCCAGCGTATAAGATGACCCCTGACTTTTGAGAAGATTTTCATGGGTTAAAAAGTTGTCTTATACGCCGGAAAATACGGTATGTTTCATTACTTTAAAAACTGTTTTCAGTTTTACCTACCTACTGGATTGCTATCCTAGCAAAAAGTATATAATCCACAGTAAATCTGACACTTTCTGAATTAGCAGTTCACTCTATTTGAAAAGTACATTCAAAATGATATAACATTGTAAATGGTGAATAAATGAATGTAAGAAAAATCAAGTTTAATCTACAATAGAGATAGAATAATGTTTTGCAGGAATGTAAAGAGACAAACTTTAACATTTCACAATCAACTGAATGCAAGGTCAGGAGACCAGCCATGTCCAAAGGAGACACAAAAACAACAGCTTAATGCAGAAACAATCCAAGTGTTAGAATTGCAAGATAAGAACTTAAACTTAGCCAGGAAGGCATGATCAGTTATGCCAATTTACAGACATTGCTCTTACTTAGACTGTCTATTAGGAACTGTTAAAAAATATAATCTGAAGCATTGGTGAAACCCATTTATTTATTGGCAAGCAGGACAACTCAGAGAGAATGAGCAAAATTCTCATGCTGAGTAAGCTATTACTGATGAAAACATTTATTTCTCAGGTAAGCATTAATGAGCCCTCACTATCTGCTCTTCCTTGACTATATGACTCCCAGCCACATGAAGTTTTAGGTCAGGACAGAGATCCTAGCTTAGAACTTCAAGAGTCTTCTAAGGATCTCTGACATTAAAATTGGGCATGCTTTAGATCCCATCAGCCAAAGCATTTTGCCTGGCAGAGACTAGAAGACAAGACTTTTCTGCAATAGACCCTGTTCTGTGGAATGTCCTCTCCATGAAGATTATAATGGCCCAATCCTATTGGCCTTTCATAAGGCTTTAAAAACTTGGCTGTGTTCCCAAGGGACACTAAGGGACACTAAGGGCCCCATTTCTTGGCTTTGCTGTTAACTAACTATCTTGGCCACTGTGTATATTTATTCTGGATGTTTTTATTCTTTTTTTTAAAAAAATAATTATTGTTGCAATTGATTTTATAGTTTTGGAATTGTAAATTGCCAGAGTCATTGATTGAGATAAGTAGCAATAGAAATTGAATTGAAAAATCAATAAATTCAATATTAACTTCAGGAGGTCATAGAACTAGTTGATCTCATTGGGTTTTTAAGTGAAGATTTGAGTTTATTCTCTGATGTTTTCCAAAAGAGCATAATATAGAAACCAGACACTGTAATAAAACATATGATGTGTGGTAGATAGGAGGAAGCAGTCAGGGCAGTCAGGCTACCAAGTGCCAAGATGAATTAGCATTATATTGTAAATGGCACCATCTTCTGTCTTTCACTATTGTAATCATGTAGAGTGTTGACAGCTGACTCACCATGTTTAGAAAAAATAGGAACAAGTTAAATAATTTAAACATTTTCCTTAAAAAAATAAAAAGCAGTAGAACTGAAGGATACTAAGGTTGCACAGAATTTCTAAGAGTGCTTTACTTCAAGAGTGTTTTAAGTAAAGCATCCCTTCAAAACTTTGTGAAACTAGAGAAACCCCACCCACCCACCCCCAAATGGGGAAACACTTCAGTTTTTGAGATAACTGTCACTGATTTGAGGTGTTATTCTTGTGCAAAAGAATCACCAAGTCACATTTCATCACTAAACAAATGGGTAGAACAGCAATAAGAGGTTTAATGTTCTTTTCCAGGAATTTAGCAAAGAACATAAGGTTCTTGTATGTGTTAATCATAAATGCAGAACGCTTTTGCTCCATTAAACTAAAATGAGTACTTTCCTGGAGATGAAATGAAAAGTCATTGAAATCCATTCTATTATTCTGCGTTGCCAACAACTACACAGAGAAACTCAGAAACATAAAATGTATTTTTGAATCTTTACACACCAGAATATAAATACTCAGCATGAATGTCTTGCCCATAGGCACTCATGGGAATTTTTTGGAGTTGGATTATTACTGCAGTGGTATTCTGGTATAACAGACAGATCATTTTTCTTGCATTTGTGATATATTCTTTTCTTTTCTTTAACCATTTGAAAGTTTACAGGAATTGTTACCTAAGATCTCACATGTTCTACAAAAGGAGTATGGGAAGCTGCCTTATATAAATTCAGAGACTTATCTGTACTACTGTATATTGATTGCTTTCAGGAATTTCAGCTGAAAGCTTATTCAGCTTGACCTGGAGAAGCCAAAAGTTGTATTTGGGAAAGCAGAAGCTCTATCACCATGATTCTCTTTATCCTGGAAATGCTAATGATCATTACAGGATGTAAAAAATAGCCTCAGAGTCAGTAGGAGATGTCCTATGCAGTGTGAAAGGGGAATAATGGATACAGTTAATTAAAATGTAATGCCCACTTTAGGAGAAAACAGTAATCATGGTCAAGATAACACTTTATATGCTGCAAGAAAAACCAGTCACAGCTAAATTCTGCCTTATAGAAGGGAGACCCCACAAACAGGTACAAGAAAAGGGACTTGTTACAACCTTGGATAGTAGTGTGTGTTTGTGTATGTATTGAATACACTCATATACAATAAACCAGTCTTTAATATGCTATGTTGTTGCTACTATAATCAATTTTGCTTCCTGCACACTTATATTTCTCTAAACCAAAATCCAGTGCATAGGATATTGGATAGCTGGACCATCTTGCACTAATTTGTTCAACTCTATTTGAAGTTACATTAAAAAATACGTAAAATAAAATCCCATCTCATTTGTATACTTTTCCAAATGCTAAGTGCAGAACTTACAAAAAAGCAAAATGATGTTTGATTCACTGAAGAAATATTATAAATATTTATAAATATTATAAATCACAATCTTCTGAACCTTCTCCTGCTTTTTGCAGTATGCATATAACAATGAGTGTATACTGGCAAGATAACATTTTTAAATGATTACCACTCAGCAAATTTTACAAACTCTATTTTTTGTTCTTTCTTTTTCTTTCTGAGTAAGAGCACTATATCACAAGTGATGTTTGTGGGAACATCATAACAGGCAAAATGACAGTCAAGACAACCTGAACGAATCCTGTCCCTTTGCTTGTACTGACAAGCCCACCATCTTGCTTGTTTTGACCTTCTTGCTTTCCCTTCCTCTCCATTCCTAGCAACACTAATACCTGGATTTCTCAGTGTATTTTACTCATTTTGGATGCAGCAAGAAATCACTTCCCTCTGAAACTATAAAAAACTCAAAACAGCCTTCTTTAGAGAACGTGAATGTCAATTTTCATTCATTGCTTGAAAAAGGTAAAATATAGGAATAGGCTTTTTATACAGAATAGACAAAGGAGTGACTTTGCTATATAACTCTACTGTAGAATAGTCAAATAATGGCTTATTTTAAAAGTAAAAACTAGGAATCTGAGAATTTTCCTAAATGATAGTGGAATGCAGAGAGTGGGCTGGTGGTGGAAGAATGACCTTTCCAGACTTTATATCTATTACATGTGTCGGTTAATAGTTTCAAAAGAAATACTGTCAACGTATTAATCATAGAACGCCACCACTACCACCACCCTTGCCATTATAGAACAAATATTTCTGGAGATGCAATGATTTATCCCCAGTCTTCTTCCTTACTCTCTTTGCTATAAATTAAGATTGTGTCTACAAATTTATCCTGACATTTTTGCTTACTTTGTTTTTTCTTTGTTGGTTTGGTATAGAATGTATGTAACAGACCAAGAATTTATATTTGGTCAAGGATGCATGCATATCTTTTTTTGTTCTAATTCAGAAAGTAAGATATCTGCAAAATATAAGACATCATGGGAGATGGTGGGTTCAAGTCTCACCTTGCTCACAAAGCTGACCTTGGGCTAGTTATTCTTTCTGTACCCTAGGAAGAAATCATTCGTAAGTTGCTGCTGAAATTTTGCCAAGAAAACTGGAGGGATTTGTCCAGAAAATCACCAGGAGTTAACAGGATAGTTTTCTCATGGAATATTTTTTCTAATGCCTTTTAAGTTTTTATTTTTCATTTCAAACATTTATAGCTATTCCTGTGGAGCAGCATTTTTGAGGACTTTGCAGTAATCAGAGAAATTGCAGTGGAGATGCAAAGTAGGTATATTGGAAAAGGCAATAATGTCTCCAGGAAAGGAAACAATTACATTGAATCAAAGCTAATTCAAAATTCATATGAGAAATAATATAAAACTCATCTAGCAAGCACAGTCAGTGTAAAGGGTGAGAAGAAGAGTCTTTTTCAGAAAGGTTGCAAGATTACAATCAAGAATAGCATTCTTTGCTTTTTATTTTAACCTTATGTCTCTCTGTCATTAATGCAAAAGCTTTTCCTTACTTAGATTTGTTTTATGCAAGAAAAGAAATATTATTTATGTCTTGCTTTTGAAAACCTCATATAGTTGCACATATGAAGAAAAAGCTTTCAGGCTGTTTTGAAAGTAATTAGCCTTGCCTAATGGAGAAGCATTAAGATCACTGTAATCCAGGAACACTTAGATTGAGGGTGCCAGGGCAAAAAAAAACACCCTTACAATGACATTTAAAAAAAAAACTGTTCCAAGAGTGACATAGTTTAAAACATAGATAATGGTTCATCTTTTATTATATACTTGAAAAGATTCACTAACTTTAATCTGATGGGTTGCTGTAAAGATTGGCTAAAAACTTTTCTCTAAATTTCAACTAAGTGACATCTGTTTTTCAAAAGCTGCCAATATATCTGAAGTTGCTTTATACTGAATATGAACATCTAATCAGTATTTTCTATGCCCAGCAGCAGCAATTCTCCAACATTCTCTGTGCATGTATTTTGCAGCCATGTTATTGAGATTCTAAAAGTGCAAGTTATGGAATCAGAGGTTTTTTATATGGAAGCCATATGCTCTGCCATTCAATTATAATACTCCACCTCATATTTCTGTTGCTCCCAGTAAAGTTTTGAATATTACTGTTGCACATGGGCAACTTGAAATTCAAGGTAATCACTATCTTTTAACTTAGCAATCTTGAATAGAGCTTGAAAAGTAATGATGAAACTTCATTTTATTGAAACTTTTCATTCAGTTCTCTACAAGTTGCCAACTTTGCACTCTTTTCTTGTGTCCCTAATTTAACATTTTCTCATCTACCAAATTTTCATTCCTCAAAATTTTACATTCATCATTTGACCATGTGATTGTTATTCTATTTTCCTTTAGGTTCATGTATACAAAAATAAAAAAAAATGTCTTTCTTCTTTTATACCCATTTAGTCAATTTATTCAGTTAAAATCTTTTTAAAAGATGATAAAAAAAATCTTGATGTGTTAAATTTTACCTCTATGAATACATATTACATATGTATTCATTTGTATGTTTTGTTTTTATTTTCTTTTTTAATTTTGCATTTTTATATTCTTGACCTGATATTTTGATTTAATAGCAAAATCATTAAAGGTTTCTGGAATGATCATATTTAATTTTAGCAATTTTTTTTCCTAAAAGAGATCACAGTGGAACACAGAACGTAAAAAAACCACCCATTAATCAAATGCCTAATAAATTAGCCAACATAGAAACAACTTGACTAAAAGAAAGTAGCAAAAGTACAATATATAGCTGTAGAACAATTAAAGGAAAATTTTTAAAGACAAACTGCAGTTATTATTCTGCAAATGCTTGGGTACTTCATTAGAATTAGATATAAGTAACATGGTAAGTAGAAAAATATTGGGGTAGTTTTTACGATCAATAATAATAATCGGCATTGACAAAATCACCACAGTCAATTGCAAAAGACAGCTTGTACTCGGAATAGCTTATATCCTGTGATGACATCTTTAACACCAACTAACAACAACTGTCTATCTGAAATCCTTGGGAAGGACTTGATAGGTAGATAAAAGTCTACCTTTGCCACATCCAAAACATCTGGCTGACTGTGCAGTTAGCCATAATAATATAATGTATTATAATTTATATCTTTATTCCAAAATTTCCTTCTCAAGACAACATACAGTATGTAAGATCCTCCCAAATTATCCAATTTTCTTTATATAAAAACCTGTTAGAAATAAGAACTCTTCTTATATATATGATGGGACGTTTGAAAATCACATATTTAAGAGCCTTTGATTTTCAAAGCTGCTGAGAGATACAGAACAGTGATTCACTGATGAAGCAAGGAACTTAATAGCTCTAGTAATACTGTTGTTAAGGGAGAAAATTAAAATGAAAATAACTTAAGGATCATTGGATAGTACTAGGAAGACAGTCATTTTATAATAATTAATTAACTAAGTTAAATCTTCCCCTTTTTATTTCCTAATATGGGTACTTTTATAATGAAAATAGATCTTAGACAATAATACAGGAAATGACTATGCTGTTTAAAATAAAAGTACAGTTCAATGGATTTGTTGCCTTTTTAACATTAAATGAGCACACTCATAAAATGAATGAACGTAGTATAGATTTATTTAAATTTTTGCAAAGCTGGAAATTTTACCTTTTTTGCACATCTAGTTATTATGTTTTATGAAGCTCAAGCTATGTTCATGTGATTCTGGTAAATAAATCTTGGAAGAAGATTCCAAGATTCATTTCATTTCATGTCAATATGCACTTCATGGGCACTGCAATAAATATGGTATTAAATTAAAGTGAACATTTGGATGGGAAAGAGCAAAATCTCATATATTATGACTCTGGTATTATTTTCATCTGATTATTTTTATGCTTCACAAGAGCTATATTAATTAATTACTATTGTCATCTTTCTTGATATGTCGTTCCTTTCCTTAAGTAAAGAAAATTTCCAGTGCTATCATGTTAAACATGCTATATGTGGAAATTAAAAGTGTGTTATTTTTATCCAATTTTTATCCAATCCAATTTTTAACATTAATGTAATTTTTAATTGTTTATTTGTATTCCTGCTTTTAATATCTTTACAAATAATTCAAGGTGGCAAACATATCCAAACACATTTTCCCTACAACAACAGTGTGAGGTGGGTTGGACTGAGAGAGACTGACCCAAAGTCACCCAGCCAGCTTTCGTGCCTAAAGTGGGATTTGAACACACAGTTTCTCACTTTCTAGCCTGATGCCTTAAAGTACAATGGTGACTCATGAGAAAATATACAAGCTAGTAATAGTGAAAATATGCAGACTGAGATTTTTATTGGCAGATATTGCACTGATATCTTTTACATGGCTATGTAATACTTCTTGACTATTCAGCAAGCATGACCCCCAATGGCTCCTGAGCTGCATAAATAAGGAACAAATCTACCCTCCTTTTTAAAATATTCAGCAGAACTTGTTTATCACACATTGTAGTTCTTATTTGTTCTAATTAGAGTTCCCCCCCTCCCAAATTTGGGAGAGGTTACAGTATCCAGTTATCAAATAGTTAATATATGATTAATCAGTTTCTGAATTAAGTCATAATATATTTCCCTTTATTCACAATTATTTTCAAATCATTATCCTAGGAGAAACAATATTCTAAGTTTTATTGAGGCAATGTGCTGAAGAAATCTTGAATATCACATATTTAATAAATGTATTCCAGGACTCAGGTCCTGAGTAATATTATTTACAGACTATATCTGGGTCCACTTCACTTTTCCAATAACCAGCTCTACAAAGATGTCATTACATTTTTTTCTTCTTCTCCAGATTGCATTGCATCACTGGAAAGAGAATACATGAAGGAGATTAAATAAATTTATATATAGTATAAGTAAAGAACCCTAACCCTGACCCTTTCATTTATGTTATAGCAATAATAATAATAATAATAATAATAATAATAATAATAATAATAATAATAATAATAATAATAAGAAGAAGAAGAAGAAGAAGAAGAAGAAGAAGAAGAAGAAGAAGAAGAAGAAGAAGAAGAAGAAGTTGGAAGGGACCTTGGAGGTCATCTAGTCCAACCCCCTGCTAAGGCAGGAAACCCTATACCATTTCAGACAAATGGCTGTCCAGTCTCTTCTTAAAAACTTCCAGTGTTGGAGCATTCACCACTTCTGGAGGCAGGTTGTTCCACTGGTTAATTGTTCTAACTGTCAGGAAATTTCTCCATAGTTCTAGGTTGCTTCTCTCCTTGACTAGTTTCCATCCATTGCTTCTTGTCCTGCTTTCAGGTGCTTTGGAGAATAGCTTGGCTCCCTCTTCTTTGTGGCAGCCCCTGAGATATTGGAACACTGCTATCATATCACCCCTCACCCTTCTCTTCATTAAACTACACATACCCAATTCCAGCAACCGTTCCCTATATGTTTTAGCCTCCAGTCCCCCAATTATCTTTGTTGCTCTTCTCTGTACTCTTTCTAGAGTCTCGACATCTTTTTACATCGTGGTGACCAAAACTGGATGCAGTATTCCAGGTGTGGCCTTACCAAGGCATTGTAAAGTGGTATTAGTACTTCACGTGATCTTGATTGTATCCCTCTGTTAATACAGCTTAGCACTGTCTTGGCTTTTTTGGCAGCTGCAGCACATTGCTGGCTCATATTGAAGTGATTGTCCACTAGTACTCCGAGATCTCTCTCACAGTTACTACTATCGAGCAAGGTACCACCTATACTATACCTGTGCATTTGATTTTTCCTGCCTAAATGTAGAACCTTACCTTTTTCACAATTGAATTTCATTTTGTTAGATAGTGTCCAGTGTTCGAGTCTGTCCAGATCCTCCTGTATCTTAAGCCTATCTTCTGTAGTATTGGCTATTCCTGCCAGCTTGGTGTCATCTGCAAATTTGATGAGTTCCCCATCTATCCCCTCATCCAAATCGTTGATGAAGGTGTTGAAGAGCACTGGGCCCAGAACAGAGCCCTGGGGCACCCCACTACATACTTCCTTCCATGTAGATGCAGTTCCATTGAGGACCACTTGCTGAGTACGGCCTGTCAGCCAGCTACGAATCCATCTGGTGGTGATAATATCTAACCCACATTTTTCTATCTTATCAAGTAGTAGGTTGTGATCTACTTTATCAAATGCCTAACTGAAGTCCAAGTAAATTATATCTACAGCATTCCTCTGGTCCACTAGTTTTGTCACTTGGTCAAAGAATGCAATAAGATTTGTCTGGCATGATCTGTTTTTGACAAACCCATGTTGGCTTTTAGTGATGACTTTGTTTGCATCTAGGTGTTCGCTGATTCGTTGTTTGATTATCTTTTCCAGAATCTTCCCAGGTATTGAGGTCAGGCTGATAGGTCTGTAGTTTCCTGGATCTACTTTTTCCCCTTTTTTGAAGATGGGAACTAGATCAGCTCTTTTCCAGTCCTCTGGTAGTTCCCCAGTGCTCCAGGATCTTTGAAAAATATAGTTCAGTGGTTCTGAGATCACGTCTGCCAGTTCCTTGAGAACTTTGTGGTGTAATCCATCTGGTCCTGGTGATTTGAACTCGTCTAGGCTGGACAGGTGCTCACTATCATTTGAAAAACAGTTGTATTTTGAAATATTTTTTTTTTATATTGAACTTATATACTGCCCTTCTCCCATAGGACTCAGGGCGGTTCACAAGGCAATTAAAAATAACACTACAATATAAAAAGTTAATAACAATTAAAATAATTAAATTATCCTTGAGTAAAATATAAAACCACTGTAACTCTAATTAAAACCCAATTACAATAAGTTAAAAATTAAAAATTCTCAGTCCTGGCCGGAAAGCTCAAAGAGCCAGGTCTTCAGGTCCCGGCGGAACGAACGAAAATCAGGAGCAGTCCTGAGCTCTACGGGTAACTGGTTCCAAAGGGCAGGCGCACCCACAGAGAAGGCCCTCCCCCTGGGTGTTGCCCGCCGGCAATCTATATTCTATTTATTTATTTGGTAAATTTATATAGTTGCCCATCTCATATATATGACTCCGGGTGGCATATAAAAACATAACAGCGAAATAAACAAAAACATATAGCAACCACAAAAAGCAATAAAAGCAATAAAAAACTATTGCAAACTATAACACCCAAAATGTGTGGGACAGCATCTACAGTTTTGCTAGCAAAATAACCATTTGGCAGCTCCTTATCACATGTATCAGATTTCCTCTTAGGAAGGCAAAGCCATGTTTTCAGGGCCTTCCAGAAGGCCCAAAGATCTGACCTGAGGTGGATGATGTTCAGAGGATGGGTGAAATAGCAGAAAGTCACTCCTTGGTTCTGTCAGATGACACTTCTTTCTAACCTGATGGAACTGGTAAATGTGATTGGGAAGAGGCTGTCCCTCAGATAAATAAGCCTCACACCCTGTAGAGCTTTAGAGATCACAGAAATGCTATGTTGTCGTAAATCAAGGACTACATGTATGTTTATAGTGTTTATGGCTATCTACACTTTTAAGGCCATGAAAACATAACTTGGTTAAAATAATTTGTTAAATGAAATGAGAAATACTGAATCAATACACTACAGAACTGATACCATGAAATTGCATTGTTTCATTCTGTTTTATACAGAAAAATTAAGATGATATTCAAGATAATGTGCTTGGTATTCTTTATAAATATCTTCATATGTATGCCTGTGTATAGGTATGTGTCAGAATCCATTTATATTCCATTCCTAAACCCCTATCTGTGCAACCCTAAATCTCACCCCTTACTGGATTCTGCCATTCCCAAGGAGGGGAAGAGAAGATGTTAATTGGCCATCCCTATCCATTAGATGCAAGGTTGTTTATTCAGCCTGCCTGGAGGCCATCATCAAAGACCAAGGAAAGAACCTTTGAACTGAGAAGAACAAAGAAAGAGGGGGGGAATTCTGGTTTGTATCTCCGATTGGAATTTGAAGGGGAGGAAGCAAATGTTGTAAATGCATGGAAGATTCCTTTTCCCATGAAGGGTTTTGACACATGAAACTTAACTGATCTGGGACTAACCAAATGGACTGAGGGGAGAAGTTTTTACTCGGGGACACTTTAAAAGTATCAATCTGCAACACAGTTTCCAGATCCTGTCTAGATTATCTACTGTCAGTCATGTTTTAGTAAAAGTTCCTGCTTGGACACTCCTGTCTCCAAGAGTTCTTCTTTCCTAAGATGTGCATTGGGGTGGGTCCTGACAGTATGTATACAAGTACACACACAACACACAATACATATTCATGTCTTTTGCAACACATTTCATTTAGTTAACTGGTGTAAGCCTTTGCCAAGATAGGAATCTCTAAGTAAAAGTTAAATAATATAAAACAAATGCTGGTCAGTAGGAATGCCATCATATTCCATAATATATTCTTCTAGAAGAGCTCTATTTCATCACAAACTTAATACATTGAGAGAAATGTTATTGGCTTTTGTCTTCACTAGATGAATTATATCCCCATCTTATATCTTGAATAGGAAAGGCAGTGTTTTTATTCCTGCTTGTCACATTGGATGGAGGCAGTGGTGGGAATTAGCCAGTTCCCACAACTTTGGCAGAACCAGTAGCTAATTTTTTGTTGCCCAGGCCCAGAATGGACTTCCAGAAACAAAGAACCAGTTGTTCACATATTTGAATCCCACCACTGGATGGAAGTATTAATTGTGTATGGAATAATCTATATTTTATTGCATGTCATACTGTAGCAGAAATGATTGATGGGATAAAAGCAACCTAGTATATTGGTCTCACATAGCTATATTAAGTGTTATGTTCTTAGCATGCTATGTAATGTAACCTTCCATATCTCAGTCCCCTCCAGCCTTTATTCCAGCAAATAGGCATCTATTTTTGTCCCAGTGCAATGGGCTAATTCTACTGTACCACACCTATTCACACTCAGCAAGAGAGGCTTCCTCAAGTAATAATAAAGAAAAGAATGAATATGAACATCCTTCAGTTCAGTAAATGTACTATATGTATAGATCAATCATCACAAGAGATGCTTGCTTTCTGCAGATTTAAACTCTTTGATTGTTTAAGATGTGCAGTGTGTGGTGATGAGGATGCTCTATAAATCAATAACAAGCTATATATTGAAACAAAACAGAAAAATTGAATGTGGTCATACAAATCACGCTTGGCATCCATATGCCGAAATACTGCTTCTTTTGTGGTTTTATTTCATCAATATCTATATTTATCATTATATCAAAATATATTTTAAACTCTTGGCTTTGCACCATAGCCATATCTCTTTGTAACTACTTCTTGGTTATATACAGATGAGTTCTCTGATTTTTCAAGCATCAGCTTTCTTTATGAATGCTGATGCATTAGAGTCTTTCCGGTGTCAATTGAAAATGTTTTGCTACCTGGAACAGAGCCATCTATATCTTCTAGGGCCAGATGTTAAATAGTCATGTTGAACTATTGAGACCCAATTCCTGTCATCATTTAAGATGTTTCTTGAAATTGCTTTATCATTCTAGTGCAGGAGTGAGTCACCTGTATCCCTCATCTTTCCCCCTCATTAGCTATGTTGCTAAGTTTAATGGGAGTTCAGTTTAACAACATCTGGAGAGCCACATACCATCCATGTTTGCTCATCTCAAAACCTGTTCTGAGCCCATCATTTAAAAATTGAGAAATCCTTCCCTCTAATAACAATAGGGTGAAGGTTTATTCTGTAATTTCCCTTACAAAAGAAAGAGAGTAAAAAATAACGTAAAGAAATATAGACCAAAGAACAGAGTTTGACAAAGTGCAACTGTATAAGAAGTAGATTCCTGTAAAAACCATTCTTTCTGGAGCTAAAGTCATGATTGTGTTACAAATGTCCTTCATGTAGGCGGCAGCAATTTTGAGTCTGTTCCTTGTTTACTTGAACACTAAAATGCATAGCTTGCATTATATATATATATATAACCAAAGATCCATATATATAGGACACACTATCTACCATAAAAAAACACACACAAACCGCTATCTGAACGCACTCTCACACCACCACCCAGCACAGATCAACTCCGTAGCCAAGACACTCATCTCCAGAACAAAACACCTAGCTGACGAACAACACCTAAAAACCGAACTACACACCCTCACTAATGTACTAACAGCCAATGGATTCCAAAGAAACACGATTACCAACTTAATCCGAAGAGAGACACCCACAAAAACCCAAGACAGAGAACAAGAAAATGGCAAAGCCCTCCTCCCATACTTAAAAGGGACCACAGAGAGAATCAGCAAGGTCCTCCAAAAACACAACATCAAAACAGCATTCTACACAGACAGAAAAATATCCACCATCCTAAGAAACCCCAAGGACATAATTGGGTTAGAAAACCAAGGAGTATACGAAATCCCATGCACCACCTGCCCCACCACATACATCGGACAGACCAACAGAAGAATAAGTGCACGCATTGAAGAGCACAAAAACTCACTCAGAAAGGGAGAACAAACTTCATCCCTGGTCCAACACTTTGAAGCCACGGGACATGAAATTGATTTTAAAAAAACCAAAACTATCGCCAAAATTGAACATTTTAACAACAGAATAATCAGAGAAGCCATTGAGATAGAAAAACGCCCCCACAGCATGAATAAATGAGATGATACCTCTCGCCTACCAGCCATTTGGTAACCCGCCTTGATTGACAGACGAGGCCCAACCACCAAGAATGATACCAGACCCAAACTCATGATAACATCACATGACATCACCACCACACAACCATTCAAAAAGCAAATCCGAACCCACAATGATAACTAGGCACAACCACAAAACAGAAACCTAACTACAGCTGCAACATCAGCCACTTTAAACCCCTCCAAACCACACAATAAGCAAACTGACACCCACTATAAAAACATGGCACCACCACAAACACGAAGCCGAACAAAAGCAGCACAACTCACCAGCTCAGGTCTGGAGCTGGCAGCTGAGACCAGCCCATCCACCCAGAACACCCCCTCACCCAATCAGAACACACCCACCATTCAAAACACACTCCCACCCAATCAGAACACACTTGGTCCCCCACCCAATCAGAGCACACCTCCACAGAACACACCCCCTCTGGCAGTTTAAAAAAGAGGAACAAACAGCCACATGCTTCTCCCAGAAGAAGGAAGCTAAAGCCACCAGCCTGATGATGACGGATGGGATTCCGTCGAAACGTTGCGCCTACACCTTTAGTTCTACGCGGGGAAAAACCCGAAAAACCAAGGATTCACATACAGGCACCCGCGAAAACCTCAGAAAACAATATATATATATATATATATATATATATATATATATATATATATATATATATATATATATATATATATATATATATATATATATATATATATATACATATATATATATATATATATATATATAGAGAGAGAGAGAGAGAGAGAGAGAGAGAGAGAGAGAGAGAGAGAGAAATGAAAGGGAAGATTAGGTTTTTGTTTTTCAACTTGTTCTAGAAACATTAAAATTGGTTTTTTTTTCTACATAATGTCTATGATCACTCAGGATGCTAAAAAATAATTGTGATATAATGATCTCTACAGATTTCAAAAATAGTTAATCCATACATTTTTATATTGTTACAGACTGGAGCTGTGAACATAGCAGCTTGCACTGAGACCCTAGGAATGAATGGGAATAATTGGACAAAAAGGGTAACTTTAATGCATCTAAGGCAAGCATGTCCAACCTGCAGGCCACAGGCCACATGAGACCCTGAACAGCTAGCACTGCAGCACAAAATCTGCAGCACAAAATTGTAAACTTAATATTATTATTTGATTTGTATACATAAACTATATTATATATGCAGCCCACAAAAATACCTCTTTACTCAATGCGGCCCAGGCTAGCCAAAAAATTGGAAACCCATGATCTAAGATGTTGAGTCACAGGAGAAAAGCTTGGTATTCTTAAGCATAAATTATATGAGATAAAATAAAAATAATTGTTTTAATATTTTGTTTTGTTTCAATGTATCTTGCTTTTAATGAAAAGCAACTATCTGTGCTTTCATGATCATAAATACTTTAATCAACAAGTAGAAACCTACTTGCTGATTTTCCCGCTGGCCAAATGCAAAATTTTGCTGCTCTTCTTCCACTTTGGTCTTTCCGAGGAAAGTCATCAGACAGACTGATTAAACTACATTTTCACCATTACTCTTTAAATTCCCCATCATAAACTTCTAATACTGTTTTTATTTTTAGAGAGTTGAGCAAAAAAGACATGAAACTTTATATCTACTTTGTAATCTAGGTTCATTTATCAAAGTGTTCTCCAGTACACAAAGTAGAAAACAATATCTGGTGGTATAGCTAAAAATCTTGTGCATATCTGTGTGTCAATACAAAAGTTGTCTGTATGTCTGCCTATCAATCACAGTGCATGGTTGAATAGTATTGCTTTTTGTTTGTACTGAACCAGCAATAAGAAAATAGAAACAGAAACTTGCAATAAACCTGCAAAAATTAATTGTATCTACAGTAATCACAACTTATACAAATTCAAACAAACAAAGAAATCATGGTGCTTAACTTTGACAAAGAAAAACAGTAGTACTCTGAGATACTTAATTTTATATTTTCCTACACAATAGAAATCCTTACAATTTCAACTATGTATTTAAATTGATTTCTACATAACCACAAGCCCTAGAGCAGGGGTGTCAAACTCAATTTCATTGAGGGCCGCATCAGCATTGCAGTTGCCATCAGGGGGCCGGGTGGGTATGGCCAGGGTGGGCGTGGCCTACTGGGTGGGCATGGCTAGAGTGTGTATGGCCTACTGGGTGGGCATGGCCAGCTCTACATCGTTTGCATCAAGGATGCCTATGGGGGCCTGGGCAGGAGTGGGACAGATCTGAGGGTCTCTGGCAGAAGGAGGGCCAAGGCAGTGGGGGCCATTTCCTCACTGTTTCCAGGATGGCTTCACGGGCCACATGAAACCACTTCGTGGGCTGGATTTGGCCCCCGGGCCTTGTGTTTGACACGTCTGCCCTAGAGCAACATAGATTTCTAATCTTTCCCCCAGATTATTTTTTTGGGGGGAGGGTTATTTATTTATTTTTGCAATACCAATAGTTCTGATCATATTTCTGAGTTTTTGGCATGGTTTCCTGAAATTTTGAGACAGAAACAACTAAAAATTGTAGAACAATCCTTACATAATTTTAACACAAACTCAAAATCCTAATTCCCCCAAATCCAGAAAATCTTTATACAGTCCCTCCCATTTCTTATTATTGTGCACCTGTTTTTGATGCTTCTGGCCACCAGAATTATGGTGCATTCCTACACTAGCACTATCTAGGGCAGACATGTCAAACACAAGGCCCGGGGGCCAGATCCGGCCCACAAAGTGGTTTCATTTAGCCCGTGAAGCCATCCTGGAAACAGTGAGAGAACGGCCCCCACTGCCTTGGCCCTGGCCCAGAGACCTCCTTCTGCCAGAGACCCTCAGATCTGTCCCACTCCTGCCCAGGCCCCCATAGGCACCCTTGATGCGAACGATGTAGACCTGGCCACGCCCACCCAGTAGGCCACATGCACCTTAGCCATGCCCACCCAGTAGGCCATGCCCACCCAGGCCACACCCACCCAGCCCCCTGAGGGCAACCACAATGCTGATGCGGCCCTCAATGAAATTAAGTTTGACACCCCTGATCTAGGGAGACTGTGGAGAAGTGTCATTTCCTCCAAAAGAGACCTTTTGTGCAAGCAGGTTAGTAACTTTCACGATATTTCATGATGTGGAACGCATGTAATGAAACATCTGTTGACCTTTTTGATGGTCCTCAAAGTAGAACTCAGGGGAATAAAATAACAGTTCATATTGGAATCTAATCAATATGATATGTATGGGTGGTTCCGGTTTGCGATCATGGTGCTGGCGGGCGGGTGTGGTGATTGCTCCCTCCACCATCTGTTTTTTTCCTGCTGGGGGACCCTGAAGAGGGTCAGAAGCTGCCCTGTAGTTGCGATGAGCATAAAGAGGACCCCTGAGTGATCGCGGAAGGGCAGCAGCCCTCCCATTTGATCTGATCAGATTCATGGCCCATCATCAAGCTGCTGACAGCTGAGGCCAAACTTACTAACAAGCACTTTGAAAACAACATGTAGAAATTGGGTGAAATTTTACCTTCTCTGTACCCTAAGTACTTTTCCTGTTAAAACCTTCTTGAAAATTTATCCCCTTCTGAGGAGAGAGGGAAGGTAACTCCTTTCCCCCACCCTCTAAAATGATGGCATCTGCTTACTCAGGGGAAACAAATCTTTGAAAAGATCAACTTAACACAATTGGATGTTTATTTTCTGTTAGGAATTTAGGGACCCAAAAGTTCCTATTGTTACTGGAACCTGCTTTTCTACTTTATTTGCAAAAAGAACTTAAATCGGATAAGAGCCTAGCCCGGGATCTGAAAAAGACTCTAAATGCTGTCAGGGACATCTTGTGGCAAAGCTTGGTAAAGCAGTTTTATGGATTCTGACAAAGAAACTTGCTCACAGCCCAGATCGGACCTTGGTATTATCTATGAGAGACTTAATTTTGAGAGAGCAGCTGGGCAGTGAAATTGGCTTCTAGAAACGTTGGATGTGAACTTTTACTGACTCTTGTTTAATAAATAGTCGTCACTAGAAAGACCATCTCTAACTATGTCAGAAAGGGAGTAGGATCAGCAAAAGACCTTGGATATGTTAAAATCTTTACTTGAAAGCATTCTGGCAAATACTGAGGAACTCAAAGCAAATCTGAAAGACAAGGTGCCAGCTTACCCCCAGAAAGTGAAACCCTGATTGCAGCTAGAAAACTACTAACTCAAAAAACAACAGGAGTAGAACAAGTGGATACCAAGACAGAGGGCTCTACAGAACAACAAGCACAGTGTACTGAAAATCCAGACAACGAAACAATAACTCCAAAACTTGAAATGACCTATGTAAACCAGAAGAAATTTGAGAAAGAAAAAGACCAGATTGAATTGAAGATAACTATACCAGAACAAACACAGGGATATGGAATATCAGGATGACAGCCTAATGATTATAAATGGGCCAGATCTTTCAGAAAATTGGCAATGAGATGGTCCCCTTTAATTCAAATAATATATACAAGAATGAAAGGAGATCTATCTGATGATTTAGAAGCATTGGTATGGAAGCCTGGTTGGCAAAAGAAGAAAGCTAGAATTAGGTCGAAAAACTGGGGCTTTTTGATTTATTAGAGAGGACCCTTAATTGTCAGCTAGTGGGCAAAAGGGAGATTTTGAGACAAAGGAAAATTTGATTACTAGATTTAAAATAGTCAGAAAATAGTAAAACATAAGGGATTAATCTGTTTAATATTGAAGATTTAGATTTACAAAGTAAATGTAAACTAACTAAACTAACTATTAGAAAATAGGTTTGAATTATTGACTAGCCCAAGGAATATAGATGATGGATTTGAACTATTATCAAGGTGGTGATATATTAGGGTGGGAAGTAGAAAATGTTTATGGGATAGAATAAGAATATAGTTAAGTAACTAATATGTGTATGTTAGACATTATATTTTTTATGAAGTGAGATAAAGAAAATTTGGGTCACCTGAAAGTTAAATACTATGGATATTAAAGATCAAACTGGAAATATGTAATTAAAAATTAAAATTAGGTAAAATTTCATAACAGGACATTGATTATTCATCGAGATTTATTAAGATGTGTATAAGCAAAAAATGTATTTATAAATATGATAATGAAGTTTATACTAAGTTTTGATACAATCAGAAATTTGTTAGCTTAAATACGAAATAGCAAATGTTCAGGGAAACAGAGAAGAAATATTTGATGATGTAACCTGATATACTTACTAAAGATTGTATTACCAAACTATTGTTTAACTCAATTACCACATTGCCTTCTAAATAGGTAAAGGTAAAGGTAAAAGTTCCCCTTACATGTGTGCTAGTCGTTTCCAACTCTAGGGGCTGGTGCTCATCTCTGTTTCAAAGCCAAAGAGCCAGCACTTGTCCGAGGATGTCTCCGTGGTCATGTGGCCAGCATGACTGGACGCCAAAGGTGCACAAAATGCTGTTACCTTCCCAACGTAGTGGTCCCTATTTTTCTACTTGCATTTTTACGTGCTTTCAAACTGCCAGGTTGGCAGAAGCTGGGACTAGTAACAGGCGCTCACTCTGTTACATGGCACTCGGGATTCAACCCACCAAACTGCCGACCTTCTGATCAACAAGCTCAGCGTCGTAACCCACTGAGCCACCACGTCCCTTGCCTTCTAAATACTTATACTGTATGTAAAACTGGAAAACTAATAAAATATCTTTTAAAAATATGATATGTGTGGGGAAAATGTCCATATATTACTTGTGGTCCTGAAATAACAGCTCATAATATTGTTTTCAATTTATAAGCTAGCTTTGAAGATGCAATGTTGCTATAAAGACTGTTTTTTTATCCTTCCTACTGGAAATGGTGAACACTTTTTTCTTCTTTTTAAAGTTGGATGCAAGGCATCCATGTCAAACCAAGGTATCATCAAAATGATGAAACAAACACCCCAGCACCACCATCCCAGCTCCATAGCTCCATGCCAACTACAAAGGTTGCAGAGTTGGCATCACAACATTATATGTTTTGTTATTAGTCCCTTGAATGGACAATGAATTTAATAAACCTTTAACAGGGTAAAAAAGAAAGTGAAACAATAGTCAAATTTAATATTATCCTTTCCCAGGATTCCTAGAAGGATGAGTCAGAATGTAGAAGAAGAACCTTAGCATAAAATGATCATTGAAACTTATGAGCCAGACACACTTGCCAGTATTGAGCAACAAACAATTTTTCATGAATGAAGTCCTTATTCGATTTGACTGAATTGCCATCAACCACCATTTGCAATTGAAATATATACTGCAGGCTCAGTTGCTGATCACCAGTTTGCAATTTTTATTTTTATTCTTAAAGCATAGATTTATCATTGCTGATCTTTTTTAATAAAATAGAGAAAAACAAGAAAAAAATAGATTGAAAATAACAAAAATGAAAAAATATTACAATGAGAAGATAAATTACATATAAGAATTTATCAAGCATATATAGATGTATGTGTATACACACACATGAGCATACCGTACATATATACTAATGAAATTGTTTATGTAATAATTTCAGTTAAATATAATAATATTTTATTTTAATTGCTCATGCATAATTTAACTATACAGTATAGGCCATTCATTCATAGGATATAGGTAATGTCAGGTCTTTAATTCACTGGGTAAATTGGGACTATAAATTTGCCTTTTCATTATTGAAGAACTAATCTCTTGGCAATAAAAGGGGTAATGAAACTGAATTTCCATTGTCTAGCTATCCATTTCCTTGTGGTTGTTAAAATATATTTCATTAGTATATACTTATTATAATGACTTCCTTCCAGAACATAGTAACTTTAGGACATTGCAAAAACATATTTTTAATAAAGTATTAATTTGGCTATATCCATTTTTGTACAAATGCAATAGGATCCAGTAAATTTGATATAGTTTGTGGCAGTGGTAACTGCATATTGCATAATCTGTTCTGTAATCTGAGATATAGTGAGGCTTTTTAGTATTTAATTTACAATATTTTCCATTATTTAGGCAAAATGGGGATTTCTAATTCCAATTCCTATTTAGTCTTTCAAGTCTGTGTATAAAATTTACACTGATTTATTTTTAACAGTGTTTATAAAGACTGTGGACCAAATGCTAGTGGTCTATTGGTCCACATCAAGTTGTCAATAAATGTTTTAATTATAAATGTTACTGAAGGGTGGCAAATCTATTATATATTGAATCCAAAACAGTTAGCTTCAGCTCTTCATAGGAACACTTTGAAATGTTCCATCATGGGGAATTTGCATTAAATGAAGACGGTATAGGTCAAAAGGTATGCATATTGAAATAATCCAAGACTGAGTAACTGAAAGTTTTCTTTCTTAACTGTATATATAATTATTTTAATTTATCTTTGTCAGTCTTCATTTTTAATAACAGCTAAAGGTATACTATTTTGAGATGGGTGCAAAATGAAACATTTGCAAGGGCATATGTTCCTCATCAGTACTTTTTTTTGCTGAAACCTTGTTGGATAATGTCTGTCTGTTTATCAAATTTGTATAGCTGCCCATCTCACATGAAAGTGGCTCTGGGTGGTGTACAGCATATAATTAAAAAAATGAAAAAATAACAAAGGCACATAATTGGTGCATACAGCAACAGCCCCATTGTTTCATGAAATCTAGTACCATTTTCCCTTGAAGGATAACTGCTGCCTGTGATTAAGCATAAGGATTTTCATTTGTAAAATGTAACCAATGTTTTTTTTCTGAAAATATTCACTAGTATTATTAGCAAATCAGTGATATCAGCGATTTATTTTTGGAATGCCTACTCTTTAATGTGATAAAATGAAAGAAATCTGTTTTATTTAGATTTATTTCATATATTTCCAGAAGCACACTCTTGCTACTTGAAGGTTATAGCTTTTGTTTATTCAGCTAACCATTTCCTGCATTAGATAGAGAGAAAATAAAAGCTTCTTCAAAAAAGGAAAAAAAACAGCTTCCTCCCTCATACATAACCTAGATTTCAAGATATGTTTTTTTTTAATTTTACCACTGTATTCTTTTGTTACAATAATGCTAAGTCATGAATCTAGCTTCGTCTACGACCCCAGGGCAAACAGCAACATTCATTAGCATTCCTCTGATCTCCTGTCTCTTCTGTAGAGTCTGTATATTGTGTTATGATGCTGGATCATGACTAGTACTTCTATAAGATTACAAATAAAATCTTGTTTGCCCTGAATCGAAAAACTTTTGCATCTATTAAGAATTGAATGATGTGCTATTTGTCATACTAAGATAATATATGATTTATACAGCATTTACACGCATACATTCAGTCACACAATCTGTCAGTTATTCTACTGGTGCTGGATAACAACTACACAGTTATGCTGCTAAGAATATTTCTCTTACACATGCATGTTCTCTCTCTCTAAATTATTCAGATATTTCTGCTTCTCTTAAGGAATGAATTGAAGAAGAATGAAAAAAGGCAACTAATAAATAATGCTTTACAAAGCGTATCTTGTTTTCATAAAATAATGTTTATTCTATATATTTTTTCATATCCAAGAAGTTGTATGTTTCCTTTGTTTTTTAAACATGTCTAAGAATGGGTTTTGCTTTTTAATTGTAAATATTGTTTGGGAGATCATGCTGTAACTTAGTTACATTGGTACAAACACTAATATTTTGTAATATTAATAGTTCCAAAACATCCTTATTCCTAAGCAGTGTTACAGCTAGAAATTATATTTAGAAATCTGGATTCACAAAACACATAGCAATATACATAATCTAGATCAGGGGTGTCAAACTGCCAGTCCATGGGCCGGACGTGTCATGGTGAAACCGTGCCCACCCCATTGTCGGCAATGGGGAAAATGTTCCGATACATCGCACGATGTCACGTGATGTCATGAGTTTGACATGACTGATCTAGATAATTTGTTTAATGTCCACCTTTAAAAAAAACATTTTGGGGGTCCAAGAATATGAAAGTATAGAAGAGAGAAAACTTGCTGATCTAGAAGATCATCTGAATCCAATAACAGAGTTTAATTCCTGTTAAAGGATCAAGTACACAGCCAACCTGGGTTTGGCACTAATGTTGAGGCACAGATGACATTAATTGCCAATATTAGTTTTTATCAGCTTCTGACCTGCAGCTGTATTCTTTATATTCATATTTGGGTTACATCTAGACTACCGTCATCCTATCAGTTACTGCTGTATTTACTGGGTGTTACATTAAGCATTTTAAAACAATACAGAGCTATGGGTTAGTTTGTTTAAAATTCCTGTATGCAAATCTTGCTTATCTGCCTACTGCTAAGACATATTAAATTGGTTAGTACTAAGTGCAAGCTATTTTTTAAAAAGTCTATGTTTTTGAAATGTATTTTCTCTAATTATTTTTGAATGAGGATTACCTCAATGTTCCAGTGTACTTTTAAAAGATTTTAAAAGTTTGGATGACTATTTGATTTACAATGTATCTATATCTAGTCCTACAAAAATGTAGACATGGATGATTATATAGTATAGAAAGAAATGTAAAATATGTGAGGTTTTTCTATCATCATCATCAACATAGCTACATATTTGCCACACTTATTCTCTGGAAACTGAATTGTTCAGCATCACAAAATAGTCTATACTGTCTCTCAATCTGTCTCACTAGACACACACACACACAGAGAGAGAGAGAGAGAGAGAGAGAATGAGAGAGAGAGAGAGAGAGAGAGAGAGAGAGAGAGATAGCACACACATATAAGCCTTCCTTGGTTAAGGAAGATGGGGTGGGGTTGGTAAACAAGACAGTAGTGCAAATAGGATATCATTTTTTTTTTAAGTTTTAGTTCTGCCCCAAGAAGACTGTATCTAGTTTGATAACGGGCAACCAAAGTATTGAATAAAGCAATTACTGCTTACTTCAAGACCGTATGCTATCATGAGTACAAATGATTGTTTGGACTGGGTGTTTTGTTACAACTCTTAGAAATAGAAATAATAAGAAACAAAGTTTGTGTCAGGCCTGAATTGCTCATCTGGATCTTGTGGCAGTGAGGTTTGTTCAACCAGACACTTGTGAATCTCATATGCCTTGCAAAAGAATCCAAAAAAGATCTCAACATGGCTTGGTTTAAGCAGAACTCTTTGGCTCTGGTATTATCTATAACCTACCAAATTCTTTCAAAGGCTGTTTCTAGTCCCACACACTCTGCCTGGATTACATCAGGAGGATCTTTATTCTGTGAATTATCAGAAAATCCAGAAGGTAAATACTGCAAGTTATGTCATACTCCAGACTTACTTTTTATTAATACTTGAGTTCTGTATGTGCAAGCTTTAAGAAGAAATGCTTGGCTGCAGTACTCCAGAGCTAAATATTTCTTCTTCATATTTTGTGCAGAGAAAATAAAGCTTGTACTTCCGAGCCACAGAATAAATAAGAACAATGCTTTCTGTAATTGGAAATTGCTCAGGCTGGTGCTTCCCTACATTTTTTTTACTGCTGAAGGGAATGGCAAATAAGTTCATGTAATTAGCAGGAAAATATTAAAGGATTTTAAGAATACTTGAGATTAAGAATTTATCTCTAGCTCCTGAGAATTCATAAGTGCAATCAATATTAATAAGAGAAGAGATGCCAGTTTCAAGAGTATCAAAATTGCTTAGGCATTGCTATCTCTTATCTGTATTCATTTGCTTTCCATAATAAGTGGGATTTCTTCTGTGTTTGTGGTATTATCAATGATTATGTAGATATTTTAATTATATAAATCTTGAACTGGTCGGTTTCTTCTATGTCATCCTTGACTTTTCTTCAGCAAGATGTAACCTGCTGTATATTATTTTACACAAACACACACACACACACACACACACACACACCAGTCCTCCCTACTGAACAAAGTCACTAAATTACTTGTTCATAATTGTAAACTCTACAACAACAGAGGGAGCACCAAATATTGAGTTTGTGTGACTATGAATTGATAATGGTTTGCAGTTATTCTTTTCACTGTACGTCTGTCTATTCTCTATCCAAATGCCAAATACAGTAATCAATAGTTTTAGCTATGAACAACATCTTTGAATCTGAAGTATTAAAGGACCTCCCAATTTCCACAAGGAAAATATTTTATTATCCTCCAATGACTAGTTTCTCCCAAGGGTAGGGAATGGGGAAAAAGAACATACTTTCTTGGGTTTCATGATTTCCAGAAATATTGTTCCATAGCAAGATATATTGTATGTAATTAAAGGGAATGAGGAATGGATTCAAAAGCCAGAAATCCAATTTTTAGATCAGTTATGAGCCTCAAACAGATCTCTCTATACAGAACTGTGGGAAAGGGTACATCATAAAAATGATAAAAATAATTCAACTGTGTCTTTTATAATAATTTCAGGTTTAATGGTAGTTTCTTTCTCATCTTTTCATAAACATAAACAAAGATTTCTAACACTGACAAAGGTGGAGCAAATCAAAATGCATCCTCTCAGGAAGACATTCATCTTGTGTAAATCTTTCAAATTACATAATTAGTTCTTATCTAACCCTTTGCTATTTTCTTAAAATGACTAACCTTGTTTTTGAATCCAAAAAGGCAAATTATTTCATAGATACCCATAGAAAGCTTGATTATGTAAGAGCCATGGTGCCACAGTGGTTAGAATGCAGTATTGCAGGCAAACTCTGCCCACAGCAAGGAGATCAATCTTGAATGGCTCAAGGTTGACTCAGCCTTCCATCCTTCTGAGGTCTGTAACACAAGGACCCAGATTGTTCGGGGCAGTATGCTGATTCTGTAAGCATATTGCTGCTTAGAGAGTGCTGTAAAGCACTATGAAGCAGTACATAAGTCTAAGTATTATTTTTATGTAACCTTAAATCCCAAAGGTGATAATACCACATTGTAGATTGTCATCTTGCTGATCTTCTTGAAAATGGATGCAGGTTAAACATGACACATCAAATTGTGGTCTGAATGTTTACTCTCAATTTAGGCAAATTGAACACTAAGACAACTATACCGAAGGCTCAATTAATGCAGTCTCATAGTTAGCGAGACTATATATCAAATCTATTGTCAGTTTTCAGAGTACCTTACAATTTTGCTTTCAAATTTCAAATAAACCCAACAAGCATCTTACATTTTTGGATCTTGAGATAAAGCTTTCCACAAAGCCATACTAATTATTTATTAACACTAAAATATGTATTGGCTGTTATCTATTTAAAGCAAGTTAGTGCTGAATGCTGTTGTAAACATTTCCTATGTATACTTAAACACTGAATTATTTAAATCAGACTATTGCTTTGTTGGCAATAAATACAGAAATTTAATACTTTATCTTCCAAGTGACATGGTCCTGTTGAAAATAACACTTGATGTTAGCCTGAATAAATTACAATTTCTCCAAGTTTATACTCTCTCTTACTTTTTTTGTTTGGAGTCCTGGGAAAGAAATTAATCCACAATATCTTGCCTGATAGAATTGCCACCAATAGCAATTTGAAATGCTGAGGAGATTAAAGAGGGAGAAACTATGACCAATTAAGTGTCTCGTTCAATGTACTCAGTCCAGAGAAAAAGTTTTAAGTTTTTCGATTTCCTGGTGGGAAGATTCCAAAAATTGATCCTAGAGAATTATAGCTCCAGCTGATGAGAAACTATCCTATCAGACAGCCCCAGGTTACAGGGCTCCATATTTTCACATACTCTATATATGAAACTGCACTTCTGCCACCTGGAAAAGAATCCCTCCTACATTTTCATGGAGTCAAAAGCTTGGGCCAGGGGTGTTTTCTGAAATGGCGTAGCAATGTGATATTTTAGTGGATTTTGGATGTTTTGGATTTTCTGACAAGGCTTTTAGTTTTATAGTTTCCCTTGTGGTTGTGCTAATGATTGATTTTGTGATGCATTATTAATTCTATATATGTCACTTTGAGCTGAATCAACCTTGAGTGAGCCAGGATTGAACTTCTGGCAGTGGGCAGGGTTAGCCTGTAATACTGCATTCTAACCACTATGCCACCACAGCACTGAAAGAAGAAAGGGGAAGGAAAGTGAAGGGAACAGTGTCCTAGAGCAGAGAATTTAACAAAACCACACATCTTGCTGGGTGATTCTTCCTCTTTACATTGGAAACACTATCATATTACTCAACCCCACCATTATAGCATTTCAATAAACTCAAATAGAAATTGCAACATTATATATTGACAGAAAATAATCTTTTCCATTATTTTAAGTAGCATTAGTGGTTTATTGAGCATAGAAATGTACAGCCCTTATTTCATATTGTCAAGTGTTCATAGTATTCCTAAACATTTTGAGAATTTACTACTAACTTGGAAATAGTTTACTATATTTAAAATCTTGTAAAATTATGAATAATTGCCTTTGTATCTAATCCTATTATAAAAGTTTCAGTATAGGACTGCGTACTGTACAGTATAAGACACCTCTTTGACATAGAGTGAATAGAACAGAACGGAATACTTTATTGGCCAAGTGTGATTGGACACACAAGGAATTTGACTCTGGTGCATAAGCTCTCAGTGTACAAGGCAGCAACTGCGCTGACTCTGCTTCTTCTTCTTTGGACTTTGTTTTGGGCTGACCTGGAATGGCCAGCCAAAGAGACTTGAGTCAATCCAACTCTTGTGAACTTGTGAGCCCTGATCTACCCACCCCGGTGGGCAAGCTGGTAGACCAGGGGTTGCTTGGGTCCCCCAGACGGTCTGCAAGGGTGCGCAGACCACCACCATATTTGCAAGACTTTATTCTCAAATAATATTAATAATGTGTGTACATTCTAGGGGGGAGGGGTGTAATGTATTGGGATTTTACTTGAACTGTGTTCACGTGTCTTTTGAATGCTGCTTAAGGTTGCTCAATTGAGGTGTCTGTGTAACGGTAGCTGACTAGCCAAACATGCAGCCTCCAAGAAGATCATTGGATGATTTGGGGTGGGAATGGGTTCCTTTAAACCTATTGGATGCCGCCTAGTGGCCAACCATATAAGTAGCTGTGCAGAAGCCTCTGATTCAGTTCTGTTCCTGTTTGCCTCACTAAAGAAATGTTCCTGTTTGAAACCTCTCATCTTGCTTCCTGCCTCCAAAGAACTCACTACACAACACATACAAGCAACAACTTGTATGTAATCATAAAACACAATCATTGTAAATCATAAGATACAATACTCAGTGATAGTCATAGGATACTAAATAAGCAATCAAAATAAATCATACTAGGATACTAAATAAAACAATATAAATCATAAGCTATAAGCAACAAAGTTTATAATCATAAGAAGATAAGGAAATAGGTAATATGAAAAATGAGAAATAAACAATACTGCTCTAGTATGTAGTTTGATAGTGTTGTTGGCATTAGTTGTTCAGCAGATGGCATGGGGGGAAAAGCTGACTTTGTGTCTTCTTGTTTTGGTGTGCAATGCCCTACAGCATCACCATGAGGGAAGACATTGAAACAGTTTATCTCCAGGGTGTGAAGGGTCTGTAAATATTTTCACAGCCCTCTTTCTGGTTCATGCAATATACAGGTCCTCAATGAAAAGCAGGCTGGTTGCAACTGTTTTTTCTTCTTCTTTCAGTTCTATCTATTCTTAGAAGTCTATGTCTGTCTTGTTGGGTTGCAGTGCCAAACTAGACCGTTATAGAGGTGCAAATGACAGACTCAGTAATTCAGTAGAACAGTAGATACAGTAGATACAGTAGAACTGTATCAGCAGCTCCTTGGGCAATCTGAGCTTTCTGATTTGGTGCAGAAAAAAACATTCTTTGTTGTGGTTTTTTGATGACATTTTTGATGTTAGGTGTCCATTTTAAATCTTGAGATATTACAGAACCTAGAAACTTGAAGGTCACTACTCTTGATACTGTGCTGTCCAGTATTGCAAGAGATGGTAGAACAGGAGGGCTTCTCCTAAAATCTACTTTCATTTCTACAGTTCTGAGTGTGTTCAATTCAAGATTGTTCTGGACGCACCACAAGGATAGTTGATCAACTTCTCATCTATATGCAGATTCATTGTGGTCTTGAATGAGACCAATCATTGTTGTATCATTTGCAAACTTCAGAACTTTAACAGAGGGATCCTTTGACATTCTAATTTACTTTTTAAAAATAATTTGAAATATACTTTACAGAATGAACAAAGAAGCTAGGATAATTAATCAAGATGACTATCGATTGCTATTTGGGAAACTTCTACTGTAAAATAGAGCTGACTAATTTCAGTTTCAGTTGCTTTGCTTTTGCACATAAATAGAAGCTTCTGATTGGCTGGCAAGATATTATTGGCCTGAGGCTTTGCTCTAGTCTAGATAAACACCACGTTAATTAGGCTCTGTTCTCAAAACCCCCTCCATGGATTACTGCCTTGTCGTGGTGAAGGGGCTTGCATAATTCAATGAAGTTTTGTGCTACACCATGCAGGGCCACCCAAGACAGACAGGTCATAGCAGAGAGTTCTGACAAAACATGATCCACTGGAGAAGGAAATGGCAACCCACTCCAGTATCTTTGCCATGAAAACCCTATGGACTACCAAAAGGCAAAACGATATGACACTGGAAAATGAGCCCCCTCAGGTTGGAAGGTGTCCAATATGCTACTGGGGAAGAGCAGAGGGCTAGTACTAGTAGCACCAGAAAGAATGAAGCAACTGGGCCAAAGCCGAAAGGATGCTCAGCTGTGGATGTATCTGGTGGTGAAAGGAAAGTCCGATGCTGTAAAGATTTTTTTCTCCATAGGAACCTGGAATGTAAGTTCTCAGCATGAAATATCCCATGTGTAGACAACTGACATTTTATGTGGCATTGCCTGGTAAGGTCTTCAGTAATTAAAACATTATAGGCATGACAAAAAGAATGTGGAGACGATTAGTGTAAATGAATTTTAAAAAGTAGAAAAATATTATTTAAAAGTGAAAGATAATCTGAAAGGTTCAAAGAATAGGAAGCAGGATAAAATTACTTTTATTAAATGATGAAAAGAAGCCAGAGAATCAACATATTTTGCAATACTAATGAATTAAATTCATTAATATGAATGAAGTTTAAACATACAAATGAGAAAAGTTAATATAAATAACAGTAGCCTAGATTTCCTTAATCAAGTCAAATCCATATATGTGGGATGATATTTAACCAGACAACAATAGATAAGAGATGATTATTAAGAAACAAATGTGGAAATTTGACCCAGGACAGATTACTGTTAACGCTTGGGATGATTTGGAATAGATAAGATGCCATGGTAATTTTTCTGCAAGTTGGTCACAGTAAGTGTTTGGTAACAGAAGGTTTTGAAGCTTTAATCTTACATTGCTGTTATTGTTGTTCTTGTTCTTGTAGTTCTTGTTCTTGTTAACTATTTTGTCATTAATATAGTATATAGATGACAGGTAATTTGCAAATAGTTTTAAAAGTTTAAAAATTGGGGGCTGTTTTGCAAGGAGTGGGAAACTAATATTGTAGCAATGTATTAATCAGTAATCAACTGAGGGGATAATATGTGTACACATGTTAGGGGTTCTTTGTCTTTTTTAGTGCATTTTTAATGTTTTGTTCATTATACTCTTGTTTCAATAAATATTCAGTTATGCTTAAAATTAAGAGCATCAATTTATAAAGCCTAAAGAAATGAGACAGATGAAACAGGCAGGATATTACAACACAACAATAAAAATCCTTAGTACATCAAGAGCATTTTCCAGTTGACATAGGTGCTGCTTTGGCTTTTTTATGTAATATAAAACTACATAAACTATCTGCCTGGGAAAGTTTAATTTGGATTTATGAACTGAAAAGAGGCTTGGGTTACATGACCTAAATGACCCCATTCCCTGAAAGCCAACTGGTCTGGGAAGACTGAAGTAATCTAGATATCATTAGAATGTTAGATTCATCACTAGTTAGGATAAATGTGCAAATCCAATGTAGAAATTAGTCACTAGGTTTTGTCTTATACAAAGAGAAATGAGAGGCATATATATTTGATAAATAAATAAATAAACATACACATTCAATTTTCATACTTTCCCAAAAGGGGAGGTAAACTCCAATGTTTTATAAAGAATGAGATTTGGTAAGATTGTTTAAAGTATTCAATCTTTATATGCCTCTCTTTAAAGTCTCTTTAAACACCAGATATTGGGGGATGATCTTGTAATCACTTATAAATACTATTTTTTCCATGTTTTTCATGTTTATGTCATCATAAAGAATTATTGAATTCTTAAGCAAAGTTTCTCAGCATCTCCTCTGCAGGAGGATTCATTAAAAAAAGACTGGGATTAATCTGGGGAAAGAAATTCATTCAATTCTTATAGATTGATCCATTGATTTGAAAATACTGTATCTGTAAACTTATTTACAAAATAGTCATATAATGTTCCAGAAATAAATAACTGGAGGACATTTTCCCCCTTTGGCCAGCCTAAAATCACGTAGTTCTCAGCCTTGAATATATTAAGTGGCACCAATCAATCTACCAAGGAACTTGGGTCAAGACATGACAGAAAGAAAAAACCTTTTTTTCCCCAAAGGACATTTATATTTTTATATGTATTTGTATGTACATTTATTATTTTAAAGACATAATTTTAGTGCTGTCCCCTTGTGTTCCACCTAGACTGCTTTTCTGTCCCATCTGTGATGTATGTTGGGAACTATTAGACTGAGCTATCACTTTCAAATGTAAGGCAAAGCATCACTTACATCATTAGTTTGTCATTGTAAGGAATTCCTATACACACACAGAGAGAAATACATTATTATTAAAGAAATGTTTAAAAGAATAAATAAAAAGTAAAGAAAGTAAAGGGATAAGTAAGTGATAAAGTGCAAAAAAGGAAAGCAAGAACAAAGAGAAAGAAAAGAAATAGTTATAAAAAAGCAGTTTTGAACCTTGACAAAGGTACATTTATATTTTACCTTCTCTCTCTAAAATTGCAACATAATTTCTTTCTTTTTAGAGTGTACTCTTTCTAATCCTCATATCCATGAATCACAAGATCATTTTCTTTTTTCACAAAAAGAAAACGTTTTTTCTCTTAATCAAAGAAGTCTCTTAATCAAACAAACCTCTTCTTAAAAACCTCCAGTGATGAAGCACCCACAACTTCTGATGGCAAAATGTTCCACTGGTTAATTGTCCTCTCTATTGGGAAGTTTCTCCTTAATTACAGGTTGCTTCTCTCCTTGATTAGTTTCCATCCATTGTTTCTTGTGCTGCACTTTGATGCATTGGAAAATAAGTTGACCCCTTCTCTTTGTGGCAACCTCTCAAATACTGGAATGCTGCTATCACGTCCTCCTGGTCCTTTTCTCTAGACAAGCCAAACTCAAATCCTGCAACCATTCTTCATATATTTTAATCTCCAGGCCTTTAATCATCTTAGTTGCTCTTCTTAGCACTATTTTCAAAGTCTCAACATATTTTTGGTAACATGGTGACCAAAACTAGATGCAGTATTCCTGGTGTGGCCTTTATCAGGCCCCGTCCGACGAATCGCCCGAAGAGAGAAACCAGAACGGGAGCTGGTTCTTCCAAGCTGTGTTTATTATCCGCATAAACGTTCGCTCAAAGACAAATGAAGTCAGCGTTGACTTTACAGCACAGTCAACGCTGTTAAATAACCGACAAGGCTAACTCCCACCACCACACCCTTAATTACAGCACCACGCCCCCACCCTACTTAAACCCCACCTCCCATGGTTCCCTCCTTTTGGCTCCCGTCCCACCACCAATGCAGCCGGTAAGTTACCCCCCAGCCTAACCCTCCCTCCTTTTCCCCAGAGTTCTGCCTTGACTCTACGTTCCCCGCACCACCCCAGATCGCCGCGAGCTGCTCGCTAAACCCCTTCCCGGCCCACCGGTTGTCTCCAGCACCCCCTGACCCACCCAGGCACTCATTCGTGCCCTGCGGCTCGGGCGCTGGGCAGCCACCGCCTCGTTCTTCGCACGGCCCCTTCCTGGCCTGTAAGTAGCTTCTGGAGCCCGGCTGGCTGGTCCGCGGCCTCCCCAGCTGACAGGCGGCCCGCCGCTGCGCCGTTCTTCTCACTGTCCCCGTTCCCGATCTGTTGGAGCAGCGTGGGCGTGGCCAACCGTCACTGGAAGCTGGCAGCATGGCGACGAGACGGGGAGGCCTGTGAACGACCCTGCGGCCTGGTACGTTGCTCCGGGCGGTTACCGGGTCGCTGGGAAGGGCTGCGTGCTGACCCGGCCCTCCGGATGACGACGGGCGACGGCGGGAGGCTTCGGGGCCTGACAGGGTGTTTCCGGAGTGCTGGGGAGGGCCGGTTGCCGTCCCGGCCCTCCGGGAGATGACGGCCGCCGGCGGGAGGCTTCGGGGCCTGACGGGGCGTTTCCGGAGCGCTGGGGAGGGTCGGATGCTGTCCCGGCCCTCCGGGAGTCGACGGCCGCCGGCAGGAGGCTTCGGGGCCTGACGGGGTGCTTCCGGAGTGCTGGGGAGGGCCGAATGCCTTCGGGGCCTGACGGGGTGCTCTGTGGGGGCCTGGCGGCCTGGTGAGCCACCCCGCGGCCCGTCCGAATGTCGGGCGTGCTCGGCCCGACATGCCGCCCCCCCTACCAAGGGTCCTCCTGCGGATGCAGAAAACAGGGTTATAGCATCATTCACTGTGCACACACCCCCAAGACCCCCACCCCCCGGCCTGCCAGGGTGGGCTCGATGGAATGCCCGGATCAAACGTGGAGCATGGACATCCTCCCGCGACACCCACGTCGCCTCTTCCACCGGGTACCCCTTCCACCGAAGGAGATATTGTAGGGCGCCCCTCCGCACTCTGGAGTCCAAGACCTCCTGTACCTCATATTGATCGGCGTGAACCGGTCCGGGACCCTCCTCCCCTGTTGCCGCGGTAGCCGCTGGAGCAGGTTTCAGCAAGCTACTATGGAACACCGGGTGGACCTTACCCAAAAACTTAGGCAACCGCAGCCGTACCGTCACCGGGTTTATTACCTAGACTGCTTTTCTGTCCCATCTGTGATGTATGTTGGGAACTATTAGACTGAGCTATCACTTTCAAATGTAAGGCAAAGCATCACTTACATCATTAGTTTGTCATTGTAAGGAATTCCTATACACACACAGAGAGAAATACATTATTATTAAAGAAATGTTTAAAAGAATAAATAAAAAGTAAAGAAAGTAAAGGGATAAGTAAGTGATAAAGTGCAAAAAAGGAAAGCAAGAACAAAGAGAAAGAAAAGAAATAGTTATAAAAAAGCAGTTTTGAACCTTGACAAAGGTACATTTATATTTTACCTTCTCTCTCTAAAATTGCAACATAATTTCTTTCTTTTTAGAGTGTACTCTTTCTAATCCTCATATCCATGAATCACAAGATCATTTTCTTTTTTCACAAAAAGAAAACGTTTTTTCTCTTAATCAAAGAAGTCTCTTAATCAAACAAACCTCTTCTTAAAAACCTCCAGTGATGAAGCACCCACAACTTCTGATGGCAAAATGTTCCACTGGTTAATTGTCCTCTCTATTGGGAAGTTTCTCCTTAATTACAGGTTGCTTCTCTCCTTGATTAGTTTCCATCCATTGTTTCTTGTGCTGCACTTTGATGCATTGGAAAATAAGTTGACCCCTTCTCTTTGTGGCAACCTCTCAAATACTGGAATGCTGCTATCACGTCCTCCTGGTCCTTTTCTCTAGACAAGCCAAACTTAAATCCTGCAACCATTCTTCATATATTTTAATCTCCAGGCCTTTAATCATCTTAGTTGCTCTTCTTAGCACTATTTTCAAAGTCTCAACATATTTTTGGTAACATGGTGACCAAAACTAGATGCAGTATTCCTGGTGTGGCCTTTATCAGGCCCCGTCCGACGAATTGCCCGAAGAGAGAAACCGGAACGGGAGCTGGTTCTTCCAAGCTGTGTTTATTATCCGCATAAACGTTCGCTCAAAGACAAATGAAGTCAGCGTTGACTTTACAGCACAGTCAACGCTGTTAAATAACCGACAAGGCTAACTCCCACCACCACACCCTTAATTACAGCACCACGCCCCCACCCTACTTAAACCCCACCTCCCATGGTTCCCTCCTTTTGGCTCCCGTCCCACCACCAATGCAGCCGGTAAGTTACCCCCCAGCCTAACCCTCCCTCCTTTTCCCCAGAGTTCTGCCTTGACTCTACGTTCCCCGCACCACCCCAGATCGCCGCGAGCTGCTCGCTAAACCCCTTCCCGGCCCACCGGTTGTCTCCAGCACCCCCTGACCCACCCAGGCACTCATTCGTGCCCTGCGGCTCGGGCGCTGGGCAGCCACCGCCTCGTTCTTCGCACGGCCCCTTCCCGGCCTGTAAGTAGCTTCTGGAGCCCGGCTGGCTGGTCTGCGGCCTCCCCAGCTGACAGGCGGCCCGCCGCTGCGCCGTTCTTCTCACTGTCCCCGTTCCCGATCCGTTGGAGCAGCGTGGGCGTGGCCAACCGTCACTGGAAGCTGGCAGCATGGCGACGAGACGGGGAGGCCTGTGAACGACCCTGCGGCCTGGTACGTTGCTCCGGGCGGTTACCGGGTCGCTGGGAAGGGCTGCGTGCTGACCCGGCCCTCCGGATGACGACAGGCGACGGCGGGAGGCTTCGGGGCCTGACAGGGTGTTTCCGGAGTGCTGGGGAGGGCCGGTTGCCGTCCCGGCCCTCCGGGAGACGACGGCCGCCGGCGGGAGGCTTCGGGGCCTGACGGGGCGTTTCCGGAGCGCTGGGGAGGGTCGGATGCTGTCCTGGCCCTCCGGGAGTCGACGGCCGCCGGCAGGAGGCTTCGGGGCCTGACGGGGTGCTTCCGGAGTGCTGGGGAGGGCCGAATGCCTTCGGGGCCTGACGGGGTGCTCTGTGGGGGCCTGGCGGCCTGGTGAGCCACCCCGCGGCCCGTCCGAATGTCGGGCGTGCTCGGCCCGACATGCCGCCCCCCCTACCAAGGGTCCTCCTGCGGATGCAGAAAACAGGGTTATAGCATCATTCACTGTGCACACACCCCCAAGACCCCCACCCCCCGGCCTGCCAGGGTGGGCTCGATGGAATGCCCGGATCAAACGTGGAGCATGGACATCCTCCCGCGACACCCACGTCGCCTCTTCCACCGGGTACCCCTTCCACCGAAGGAGATATTGTAGGGCGCCCCTCCGCACTCTGGAGTCCAAGACCTCCTGTACCTCATATTGATCGGCGTGAACCGGTCCGGGACCCTCCTCCCCTGTTGCCGCGGTAGCCGCTGGAGCAGGTTTCAGCAAGCTACTATGGAACACCGGGTGGACCTTACCCAAAAACTTAGGCAACCGCAGCCGTACCATCACCGGGTTTATTACCTGCACCACCCGGAACGGCCCGAGGTATTTGGGTCCTAGCTTACGGCACGGAACCTGTAACCGTAAATACTTGGTGGACAAGTAAACCAGGTCCCCCACCCGCGGCGTAGCAAAGGGTTTACGTTTCTTGTCTGCCTGTGCTTTGGATGCTACGGCAGACCGATCCAACGCTTCTTTCGCTGCCCCCCAGACAGCCGTGATCTGATGCATCCAGTCAGGCGGTGAGCTCGGAGATCCGTCGTCCTGGGGACACTCAGTGAAGGGAACGAACTCGTGACTGGTGACCACCCGGAATGGAGAGAAGCCAGTACTACTGTGAACTGCGTTATTGTATGCAACCTCAGCAAGCGCTAACAGGTCTACCCAGTCTGTCTGCCGAAAAGAAACATAGCTTCGTAAATAGCGTTCAACAGCAGCGTTGGCTCGTTCTGCGGCCCCGTTGGTACTGGGGTGATAAGCGGTACTCAATCCCTGGGACGAGCCAATATGTCGCAAGAACTCTCTCCAAAACCGGGCCGTGAACTGCACCCCTCTATCCGAAATCACACGCCGCGGTACTCCATGCAGTCGGTATATTTGTGTGAGGAACAACCAAGCTAGGCGCCGGGCTGATGGCAACCCCTTACACGGGACAAAGTGTGCCTGTTTAGAAAACAGGTCAACTACTGTCCAGATAACGGTGTGACCCTTACTCTCTGGGAGGTCCACAACGAAGTCCATGGCGATGTCCTGCCAAGGCCGAGTTGGGTCAGCTACCTGTTGCAATAACCCCAAAGGCTTCCCAACCTGGGGTTTTGTAGTGGCACAAATATGGCAACGCCGTACGTACTGCTCGATGTCACTTTTCATGCGAGGCCACCAGAATTGACGACGTGCCAGATGTAAGGTTTTCACAAACCCGAAATGTCCCGCCTGTTTGGCGTCGTGACACCCATGCAGAACGTGTGGCCGCACGGTTTCGGGCACATACAGTCGTGCTCCATGCCACGCTAAACCGTCCCGCATTGTCAATAGTCCTGGATTACTCCGCAACCAGGCATCCTCCTGCAATGTCCTTTGGATGGCCTGGTTCAAAGTCTCCTCCGATACCTGCCTAGCACTCTCCGAACCAATCCCTCCGGTTGCCAGTGCCGGGATGAGTGCCTGCACCACCTCCTCCCTCTTGCTGTCAAACTGAGGCATGCGCGACAAGGCATCTGCCAGAAAGTTCCGACCCCCCGGCACATACTTCAGTACAAAACGGAAACGACGGAAGTATAAGGCCCATCGGACATGTTTAGGCGACAGGCGACGAGGGGTTTGTAGGGCTTCCAAGTTTTTATGGTCCGTCCACAATTCGAACGGATGGGAGGCCCCCTCCAGCAGATGTCGCCAGGTTTCCAAAGCCCAACGGACCGCATACGCCTCCTTCTCCCACACCGCCCAGGCCCGTTCGGTGGGAGTCAATTTCTTAGAAGCGTAGGCACATGGCTGCAGGACTCCGGCACTGTTCCGCTGAAGGAGAACGGCCCCAAGAGCAACATCGCTCGCATCCGCCTGCACGACATAAGCCAGCGTGGGGTCGGGATGTCTCAAAACGGGCTCTTTAGCAAAGAGGGACTTCAGTTCCTCAAACGCCCGCTGACACGCGATGGACCACTCCAATTTCAACCCCGGACGCGGGCGTGTCTTCAACTGTCGTGTGCGCAGTAGATCTGTTAACGGCAGGGCGATAGCTGCGAAACGTGGGATGAAATGTCTATAGAAGTTGGCAAAGCCAAAGAAACTCTGCAACTGTCGCCGAGTCTGCGGAGCTTGCCACTGTTGAATGGCCTGTACCTTTTTAGGGTCCATCTCCACCCCCGCCGATGATATACGATACCCAAGGTAGTCCAGCTGGGCCTTATGGAACTCACACTTGGACAGTTTAACATAGAGTTGCGCTTCCAGCAACCTTGACAACACCTGCCGCACAAGAAGCACATGCTCCTCCAATGTGTCCGAGCACGCCCGACAGCCTTACTATGGCTTTATAAACTGGTACTAATACTTCATGTGATTTTGATTCTATGCCTCTGTTTATACATGTATTAGCTTTTTGGCTGCTAACACAAACTGCTGGCTTATATGTAAGTGATCATCACTAGGACTCCAAGATCCCTCTTACAGTTACTGTTTTTGAGCCAGGTCTTGCCTACTCTGTAGTAGACCTTTGGTTTTTCCTGCCTAAGTGTAAAATCTTGCTTTTCTCAACATTAAATTTCATGTTGTTGGATAGGGCCCATTGTTCAACTGTCAAGATTTTTTTTGGATCTTGAGCTTGTCTTCTGTATTGGCTATTCCTGCCAGCTTAGTGTCATCTGCAAATTTGATGAGTTCCCCTTTTATCCCCTCATTTAAGTCATTTATGAAGTTCTAGGCCTAAGACAGAATCTTGTGGTACCCCACTGCTTATTTCCCTCCATGTAGATGTATCATTAAGGATGACTTGTTGAGTATGGTTTGTCAGCCAGTTACTGTACAAATCCATCTGGAGGTAATGCACCAGGGAAGTACCTGAGGATTGGAAAAGGGCTGATGTGGTTCCCATCTTCAAGAAATTGGGAAAAACAGACCCAGGAAATTACAGACCAATCAGTCTAACATCAATACCTGGGAAGATCCTGGAAAAGATAATCAAAAAGCAGATCTGCGAACAACTAGCAGCAAACAAAGTTATAACTAAAAGTTAACACAGATCATGCCAAACCAATCTTATTTCATTCTTTGATAAAGTGATTAATTAGTAGACCAGTGAAACACTGTTGACGTAGTATACTTAGATTTCAGCAAGGCATTTGACAAAGCAGACCATAACCTACTTCTTAGTAAGCTAGAAAGAGGGGGAATAGATAACAACAACACCAGATGGATTTGTAGCTGGCTGACAAACTGTACTCTATGAGTAGTCCTCAATGGTACTACATCCACATGGAGAGAAGTAGGCAGTGGGGTACTGCAAGGCTCTGTCTTAGGTCCAGTACTCTTCAATATCTTCATAAATGACTTAAATGAAGGAATAGAAGGGGAACTCATCAAATTTGCAGATGACGCCAAACTGGCAAGACAAGCTCAGGATCCAAAAAGATTTTGACAAACTTGAACAATGAACCCTATCCAACAAAATGAACTTTAATGTAGAGAAAAGTAAAGTTTTACATTTAGGCAAGAAAAATCAAAGATATAAGTACAGATTAGGTGAGACCTGGCTCAAAAACAGTAACTGTGAGAGGGATCTAGGAGTCCTAGTGGATGACCACTTGAATGTGAGCCAGCAGTGTGCAGCAGCAACCAAAAAAGCTAATAAAACCCTGGGTTTTATAAACAGAGGCATTGAATCATGATCACAAGAAGTATTAGTCCCCACTTTATAAAATCCTAGTAAGACCATATCTGGAATACTGCAACCAGTTTTGGCCACCATACTACAAAAAAGATGTTGGGAGTTTGGAAAAATCTAAAACATATGAAGAACAGCTGCAGGAATTGGGTTTGGCTAGCCTAAAGAAAAGAAAAAATAAGGGAGACATGATAATAGTAATCCAGTATTTGAGGGGCTGCCTCAAAGAAGAGGGGTCAAATTATTCTCCAAAGCACAAGAACCAATGGTTGGAAACTGATCAAAAAGAGAAGCAACCTGGAATTAAGAAGAAATTTCCTAACAGGAAAATTAACCAGTGGAATACTTTGCCTTCAGAAATCATGGGCACTCCATCACTGGAGAATTTTAAGAAGAGACTAGGCAGTCACTTGTTTGAAATGATATAGGTTCTCCTCCTTGAGTAGGGGGCTGGACTAGAAGATCTCCATGGTCCCTTCCAGCACTATTCTATTCTATTCTATTCTATTCTATTCTATTCTATTCTATTCTATTCTATTCTATTCTATTCTATTCTATTCTATTCTATTCTATTCTATTCTATTCTATTCTATTCTATTCTATTCATATAATGCTGTCTTTCCTACATTTTTCTAGCTTACTAAGAAGTAGATGATGGTCTACTTTGTTGAATTCAACTTTACTGAAAACGAAGTATACTATGTCCATAGAATTTTCCTGTTCTACTAATTTACTGTAGTTACTTTGTCAAAGAATGAAATAAGATTGGTTTGGCATGCTCTTTTTTGAACAGATCATGTTAAATGTTGTATTAAACTTTTAAAGAAATATTATTTTCTCTTTGCTTTAGTTTCTGTAATTTGGAAGGAAAGCACCAAGAGGGTTTTTTTGTCCCACTGTTTAAAAATATCTCTTTTCAACCTTAAATTTACTGTATTCTTAAGTAATTAAGAAAATGAGGGTTTTCTTACGTTTTGTGTCCTTCATAAGGCTAGTGTGTGCAAGTATGTTGTTTCTTCCTCAACTGCCAGCTGCTTTACTCAAGAGAAAACCATAGGACTTTCAAAGGAGCAGCAGTCTGGGGTGTAGTTAGGAAATCTCTTGGTCTTTCCTTTATTTAGAGAGACTTCCTGGCCACTGCTCAGAGATCTCTAGTCCTCCATAGAACTTCATTTAGAACCTTGGATTGCAAGGTGTTCCAACATGTAAAAAAGCAAATGTAACCTCTTAAGTAGCTGATCTTTTCATATTCAGTGTGAACATCAAGATAGGTATTCAGATCTTTAATTCTTTAGCCTTTCAAATTCTGAACTCAAACAAAGCTTATGCTGCATTTTGAATAAATCACTTAACTAGAGTTAAGTGTAAAAGAGTCACTGGTGTCAGAATCATAATGGCAATTTTGCTAGCTTACTTATGCAAATAACCTCATTACAAGAAGGCTAGAAACCTGAGGACATGTGAGTTTGAACTTTATCAGCTCCAGTACCACAGGGGACTGGCTAAAATGGCTGGGAGGGGGGGACAATGACAAGCTAACCAAGTATGCCACTTAACATTTAAAAATGACAAAACCTTTTTTTCAGTGTTATTTAAAAAAAACAACTGGACAAAACAATGAAACAAATCCTTTTCTTCTCTTTGTCACTTGATGTCATTCTGATCTCTGCTTTCCTAGTATATGAATATGTTTATGATTTGGTTATTCAGTCGCTTGTTGATTTTTTGTGGCCCATGAACATAATTTCTTCTCAACTATCTGTCAGTAACTCAGTCTTTGAACTGAAAGAATATATATAACCATACAAAATCTTACACTGGCAAATGTGACCCTAATTTGTTATATATACAGTAGCCTTATTTACTTGCTCAAATTTGAGGGATGGCTTCCCCAGTTAATATGTTAAAGCAACCCAAATATGGTCCAAAATGCAGTTCAATAATTATTGTACTTCTGTTAAAATATGGATATGATATAGCTTTATGACTACAGTACAAAACTTAGAAATAGGTGATTTCAGTACACCTATTACTTAAGAAAACTTCTGGATAGCATTTATCAAGGGAGTCAGACAGTTTTTCCATTTATGAAGAGTGCAGCTCCACAGAGAATTTACCCCCTAGAAAAAACATGTTATGGGGTTTAAAATTTACTAGAGGCACATGGGCATTGCCTAAGACAGGGCTTTTCAACCTTTTCACTCGTTGTACCACTTTTAGGATAGGACAATATCCAAGTACCACCAGTCACCTACCAAGATGTCAAAAACTTGATGTCCACCCCCAAAAGGAAAAAAAATGATGAAGTACAGGTAGTCTTCAACTTACAACAGTTCGCTTAGTGAATGTTCGAAGTTACAATGGCACTGAAAAAAGTGCCCCCCAAACCACAACCAAGCAAGAAACCTGCTTGCCCACCCAGCGGCGCTCTTCATCCTGTCTAAGGTTTTTATTGTTGTAAGCATTTCTGTTGAGGACCGGCAGCAGGTGTGGGGGGGAGGTGTTTGGTTTTTATTTCCCCCTCCCCCCATCTGCTGGGTGGTTGCAGCAGGTTTTAGTCACTTCACATGACCCTGGGACACTGTGACCATCATAAATATGGAGATTCTGCTACATTCCAGCTGATCAGCGCTTCTTCTAGGCTCAAAAGAAGTGCCAGGATCAGTGCTGTTTTCCAGCTGATTGGTGCTTCTTCAGGGCTCAGCAGAAGCACCAGGATCAGTGCCGAGCTCCAGTTGGAGCCTGGCGCTGATCCTGGTGCTTCCACTGAGCCCTGACAGCCCCAAAGAAGCGCCGATCTGGAAAGCAGCACTGATCCTGGCACTTCCACTGAGCCCTGACAGCCCTGCAGCTCCAGCCATCTCTCGCTCAGGCTTGTGCGGTGCTGCCACCAGTTCAGCTCATTACCCTCGTCTGCTACCACTTTTCTAGGATGGTCACGTGCCACCTGCCAGGTGCCAATGTACCACAGGTGGTACCCGTACCACTGGTTGAAAAGCCCTGGCCTAATGCTACAGACTTTCTTTTGTATCTGCTATCCATAACCTAGAAAAAGGCCATTGGTAATGAGTAAAGGGATAACCTAATAGTGTGCAGATTTGGTTCTCTTGATTCTCTGAAGAGATGATATAACTTGCGGGCTGCTGCTAAATTATGCTAATGTTCAATTTTTTTAAAATCTTTGTTCAACAAGGTCCAAGGAAGATTTAGAACCCAGATTTAGAAAGAAATCAGGGACATGACAAGGTGAAACAGTTTTTTTTAGTTAATGTGTACTGTATACCATCTACATTTAAATTATAAGATAATAACGGGGACAGATGTCCTATGGGAAATAGATTCTAAGCCAATAAAAAAATTAACTGCCAAACTGTTCTTTCTATACCAATTAGCCCACCTAGTCTAAGTACAGCACTGGAGATATTTTGAAGTGTAGAAAATATGGCTCTCAAAACCTATGATTTTATTTTTCCAAATGGATGGAATTTTATGCTAGGATCAATTGCACACTATAAAGAAACTGTGCTATTGATTTTACAACTAATAATATAGGATTCAAATATATAACATCTATTCTGGCTCCTAAAAAATTACAGTGGCCACTATATTTCTCTGAGTTGCTGTGGTGGCATTTTTTATATATACCATTTGATGTCTAGAAAAAAATGCACCCAGATATTTAAATCAATTAGCCTCGTTCTATTGATTATATATCTATGAAGTAGTTGTACTTTTTAGAGAATATCATTGTTTTGTTTTGGGGTTTGGATAACTAATAACCAAACTGCTCTGATGACTGTGCTAATGTTAAACTTTAATCATACAAAATTATACAAAATTGGCTGCATACTCTGAGGGCCTATCTAAGGCCAGCTTGAGTCATGAAAAGAATTATGAGACCATCTGCATCCACCACTAATTTGGAATAAGGGACCCACTATATAATCCTTGTTAACATCACATGCATGCTGCTTGTGTTAAGTTTATGTACAGGTGATACAGACATGACTATTATATCTAAAATAATTTAGTCAGGAACAATGAAACCTGATTTTAATAAAATCAGTGGGACATTCCCAATTGCACTTGAAAGTCAGCATTTCCCAGCCTGGTGCTTTCAGGTGCATGGAATAGCAACCTGTCATCATTTACTGAGATCCATTCAGAAATCTTGCCTCTTTTAGCCAATAGCTTATAACATATATTTTAAAAGGCTCTTGGGGACAGAAGACAACTGCTGTAATGTAACCCTTTGTGGGTGATTAGGCAAGGAAGTGTTCACAGTTAAAATTTATAGAACAAATGAGAAGGAAATAGGACCCAAAAATGGTGGCAATGCAGGCCACTGAGAGAAAGAATGAAGCAATGGAAGAACTGTTTCTATATTCTTAATTATTCACAAGGTACATGCAAATTACTTTGAAATTAAGTTAATGTGATCATTTATGCTTTCTGTTCACCAAGGACTTTGAGGAAACATTAAATGCCGAGGACAATTAAAGTTTAACATTAGCACAGTCATCAGGAATATATTAGTGCTGAGAAAAATCCATGGAGTCTGATCGCTTGAATAGATCCTATTCCTTCTAGTATCAGGAATTGGTGCTAATTATTTCTGGCCAGTGAATCCATGATGAATGAAAAATGTTGATTTCTGTATTCCCCAAGCAGAAAGTTTTGTTTTTATGTTGATCACACAATCTGAAAGTTAAAAGTTATATTCAGTTTTTACTAGCATTGATTACAATCATATATTTATCAATATGATTAAAATCATGCATTAATATATTAAGATAAATATATTATACATATATAAGGGAAAGATATACACAGAATATAAATTTGGGGAGGTTCAATTGAGAGATTTTTCCTCTAGACTTTCATGTGACCAACAGTGTTTATCCTTGCCTTGTTCACACTGAGTCTGCATTGAGGCAATCTGCAAATAGTTTAAAATAACATAACATAACAAAAATATATTTTCAATATTCAGATGTATGCATAATGCAATCAATGTCTATTATTTCTTTTCCTTTTTAATCTGAAATGGCAGAATATAGGTATTTGATAATATATATTTTCTGAGTCCCATAGTGAGAAATCATCTTCATCTGGTAATTTATATTGGTAATTATACTTTGATATCAATCTAATAATTCCCACAAGCATATGAAATTTATATTAGATATTTTATGAACTATAATACTTTCACAATTCACCAGACTATTTCCTCCTCAGAATTACAAAGAAAAAAAGTAGCTTATCAACCCTAATAAAGATCTGTGCTACTAGATTTCTATAACTATTTTCCTTTTATGCCAGATAACATTTTTCACCAGTCACACTTTCCTATTTGTAATATTTATAAGTATCATTTTGTTCTATGTATGGATTTTGTTGAGAATTGCATATTTTTCACTTAAGCAGTTTCAGTGCTTAAACATACAGACATAACATTTTATGTGTTGGCTGGCTTAGAAAAAAACTCCCATACAAGAATTTGGAAGATTCAGACTCTTTCTATGTAACCTTATACTGAAGGGTGGCTGAAAAAGAAACCTTCATCTCCCACCATCACCATCACCACCCCAGCCTGTTCTTGGTTAGAAGCCTTCTGTAACAAGTTCCTTTCCTGTGGCAGATTTTCAACTGTTCTGGAAATAAAAATAAAAAAATCTCTGAACTTTCTCTACTTCAATGTCAGACTAAGTAATAAAAAAATCTGGCAGAAGGAAAGGGTGTTTGGCTTTTTGGAACCATATATTGCTCCTGGAGCGGATCTGTGTGTATATCTGCATGTGCGTGTGTGCTATTTGAAGATTACAGTTTTACCAGAAGCAAGGGACAGAATTATGGGGAAAAGACAACTCAGAATACTGAAAAGCAGTAGCTGAGACATAATGAGATACAGAAATCAAGCAAAGAAAACCAACAACAGACTGGTAAAAAAAGAAAAGCGGTCTTGCAACAACTACCTAAATAAAAGTCTAAAAGAGAGAGGATTTTAAGCATTACAGCATGTGAAATGAGTGCAAAGGTGCAATAGTTTGAACATTCTTTGGCACTGCCTTTCTTTGGAATTGGAATGTAAACTGATCTTTTCCAATCCTGTGACCACTGTTGAGTTTTCCAAATTTGCTGGCAAATTGAGTGTAGCACTTTTACTGCATCGTCTTTTAAGATTTTGAATAGCTCAGCTGGAATACTGTCACCTCCACTAGCTTTGTTGTTGCTCAGCTTTGCTAAGGCCCACTTCACGTCACATTCTAGGATGCCTGGCTCAAGGTCAGTGACCACCTCATCGTGGTTATCAGGGATGTTAAGCTCATTCTTGTATAGTTCTTCTGTGTAATTTTGCCACCTCTTCTTAATCTCTTCTACCTCTGTTAGGTCCCTGCCATTTTGGTCCTTTATCATGTCCATTTTTGCATGAAACATTCCCTTCATCTCTCCAATGTTCTTGAAGAGATCTCTGGTCCTCCCTATTCTATTGTTTTCTTCTATTTCTTTGCACTGTTCATTTAAGAAGGCATTCTTACCTCTTCTAGGTATTCTCTGGAATTCTGCATTCAGTTGGGCATATCTTTCTTTTTCTCCCTTGCCTTTCACTTCCCTCCTTTCCTCAGCTATTTGCAAAGCTTCCTCAGACAGCCATTTTGGTTTCTTGCATTTCTTTTTCTTTGGGATGGTTTGTTGCTACCTCTTGTACAATGCTGTGAACCTCTGTCCATAGTTCCTCAGGCACTCTGTCTATCAGATCTCATTCCTTAAATCTATTTGTCACCTCTACTGTATATTCAACAGCGATATGATTTAATTCATACCTGAGTGACCTAGTGCTTTTCCCTACTTTCTTCAGTTTAAGCTTAAACTTTGCAACAAGAAGCTTATGGTCTGAGCCACAGTCAGCTCCTAGTCTTGTTTTTACTGCCTGTATAGAGCTTCTCCATCTTTGGCTGCAGAGCACATAGTCAATCTGATTTCTGTGTTGACTGTCTGTTGATGTCGATGTGTAGAGCCATCTCTTGGGTTGTTGGAAAAGAGTGTTTGCTATGACCATTGTATTCTCTTGACAAAATTCTATCAGCCTGTGCCCTGCTTCATTTTGCACTCCAAGGCCAAACTTGCCTGTTATTCCGATTATCTTTTGGCTTCCTACTTTAGCATTCCAATCCCCCATGATGATAAGGACATCATTTTTTTGGTGTTAGTTCTATAAGGTGCTGTATGGCTTCATACAACCAGTCAATTTCATCCTCTTAAGCACCAGTGGTTGGGGCATAGACTTGGACTCCTGTGATATTGAATGGTTTGCCTTGGATTCGAACTGAGATCATTCTGTCATTTTGGGGATTGTATCCCAGTCTTGCTTTTCTTACTCTTTTATTGACTATGAAGGCTACTCCATTTCTTCTGAGGGATTCTTGCCTGCAATAGTATACCTGATGGTCATCTGAATTAAATTCACCCATTCCTGTCCATTTTAGTTTGCTGATTCATAAGATGTCGATGTTCAATCTTGTCATCTCTTTTTTCACCATGTCCAGCTTGCCTTGATTCATGGATCTTACATTCCAGGTTCCTATGGAGAAAAAAATCGGACTTTCCTTTCACCACCAGATACATCCAGAGCTGAGCGTCCTTTCAGCTTTGGCCTAGTCGCTTCATTCTTTCTGGCGCTACTAGAACTAGCCCCCTGCTCTTCCCCAGTAGCATATTGGATGCCTTCTGACCTTAGGGGCTCATCTTCCAGTGTGATATTGTTTTGCCTTTTGGTACTGTCCATAGGGTTTTCATGGCAAAGATACTGGAGTGGGTTGCAATTTCCTTCTCCAGTGGATCACGTTTTGTCAGAACTCTCTGCTATGACCTGTCTGATTTGGGTGGCCCTGCATGGCATAGCTCATAGCTTCATTGAATTATGCAAGCCCCTTCACCATGACAAGGCAGTAATCCATGAAGGGGGCATAGCATATTACCTACAGTCAAAACTGGGTTACTTGGATAGTCTTCCAGATTTGTTTGTTTGTCAATGATCTGATTGTTTGTAATTAACATTATTTACAAGGAGAATTGTTATTAACAATAATTAAAATCTCATATCACATCTTTCACATATTTAGAAGAATAGTATAATAATAAAATGTAATAAAATAAGAAAAATAACACAGTATTTGAAAAATTGCTTTTATGTTATAACATGGAGGTTACTTTTGTTTGAATATAATATTAATATTTATACATTTTCCTAGTTCTAAAGACATCTCTACTAATGTTCTATTTCTGAATTACAGAGCAAAACAAGCTGGCATATAAAATCAATTTCTGTTTTAGCTTTTGTTTACTGTAAGTATTTACTGACCTAATCCATGGGGCACAAAAAGAGAAAAAAACTTAATTTTTCTCCCTGCCCCTTGCTTGGAAAAAAATAAATCACCATTCTAGACATGATTGCAGAGATATTTTTTTAAAGAAATCAACATTTCTACATTTATGCCTTAACATAACAGCCATATAATGGATGCAAGTTAACAGCTGCATTTGTACATAAAGCTAAATCATTTTTTGCATTATGAGAATAAGTCTCAGTTAACTTCAAATTTATGTACTCAATGTTTCTGACTCTCCAAATATAGCTAATAAAAACTTGTAAGCTTCTGAACATATTCTGAAGAAATGAAGCCAGTTACGAAACATCCCAGGGCAATCTTATTTCTTTCTTTAAAGATAATATTATTGTTAAAAAACAGAATCAGCCATAATCATAATCACAATACTCTTCATAAAATAAATTGAATTTCCACTTTGATATGGTTTTTCGATTATCTCTGAGAAAGGATAGAGAGAGCCTATAGTATCAAGATTTTAGTGCAAGAATACAAGTATAATATATTTTATACAGGAATACAAATCATTGCTTAGTCTGTAAGATTTCTATTCATTCCAGCACACAGCAGGAAAAAATGATTCATGTCAGCCAAGGCAAATTTCCATCAATGAATGATATAATGAATATAAATGGTATGTGTTGCTAGCATGACAAAGGTGGACACCTATATTAGTCTGAATATATTCCTTAAAACACCTTTCACCACATAAGTGTAATCAAAATGTGTAGATATGGGCTCCCACAATTCCTCAGTCAGTGGCTCTTTTTCAGAATATTAGAACTTCTATACATGTCTGAAGTAGGCCCAGTTTGGGGGAGCTACCCTTAAAGTGGTTTATTGCTTTAAAGAGTAAGGTCTTACTAGATGTCTTCCTATTAAGATCAGTATAATATAACCCTCTAGGAGAGTAAATATGAGGGAATGGAGGGATACCTTTAGACTTGCAAGATTATGTTAATGTAAGCATATAATAAAGGTACAATTAGTATTTATTGTTATGCTTCCTCCCTATATTGCCTTGCAGAACTAACAGGTGATGGACCTGGCAAGGTTTGAAATATGCATCAAGCTCTTCAGATTCCTTTAATATAAACAAATTCCAGAGGACTGGCCATCTTGGCCCTTTGATTCCCAAACAGTTTTGTAGGATAATCAGTTTATTGGCACAGACTCAAAAATGGCATTTGCCTCTGACAGTATTAAATCCACTGCAGTTTTATTACAGGGATGACATGCTGGGTTGACCTTAGCATCATCTGGATGGGAGCCAGGTGGAAAGTATATATAAATCTTTTGGCAGTATTTGGACGAAGAGAAGGACATTCCAGATAACTTCTTGTTAGCATTTTCAGGCAGCAGATGATGATTCAGCAGAGCAACTAGCAGAGACTCCCTGCCATGAATCTTGAAATTGCATTTGAAAACTTTGATAGAGTCCCAATGAAGAATCTTTCTGAAGCATTTAGAAAATGTTGGTGTATTTTTGTCCCCCTTTTTGACAGCTTTTGTTTTAATGTCAGTACATGTGGGATATCAAGGTTATCACTGGCAATAGGTAGATAGATACAGCAGTTCATACTCTCTTCTCAGCCTAATCTGAACCCCAAGAGATTCTGGCTAGCTATATGACGCTTACTTTCATTAACTATATCTGATTCTAAGTAGTTTACAAGATAATAATTTACATAATGAAATCTGTAATATAACAGGTCTTCAATACTAAACTAATAAATCATCATGTAAAGTTCATTCATAGTATTCCATATTTATCCAGGATGAATTTCTTCACAGGTCTTCTGAAGTTGCCGGGATTTTAACCAATCTTTGAAATATCATAAGGGAAAGGGTCACTCCTACCTCTAGGGGCAAGGTATTCCATAGTCAGGAAGCCCACCATCCTATCCCAGAATACCTGTGCTCTCTTACACCAGATGTCCTGACAAATAGGCACCTTTAGGCCCTCCTTGAATATACTGAATAGGCATATCAAAAAAAGTAAGTGTTGATAATGTGAAATGGATGTTTATTCACAAAGAGAGAATGCAGGAACATGGTATATAAATAGCACTCATAGGCCCATGTTATTCTGTTGGAATTTTAAGTTCTCTGCATAGACCTCTTTCACATATGAGGGATATGCAAGGGAGCATATCTGTTGTACAAATAATGATGGGTCCTGGGGACATTTGACTGTTGTTCTGTGCACCTGTATGGAACAAAAGCCAGCTCCATGTTAAAAGAGGCACAATTCCAGCAATGGGGACAATGACACAAAGCAGAAAAGTGTTACTAAGTACCTTATGGGTGAGGCCAGGGAGGGTATGAAAATTCTAATGCTCAAGTTACTCAACAAAACAGATATAAGTTTAAAAGAAGGCACACTTTAAGCTATTCTACTTGTGCTGAATTCATAACATGAAAAAGAAGGTGCAATTGCAATGTATCTACATAAAAATGGATGAAAAATAAATTGCATAATGCTAAAAATAAAAAGGTCAAATTTTTGGCAGAAATGTTACTGATTACATGTGGTGCAGACATTCTATTGCAATGCCTTTCAAAATATAATTGACATAATTTTCTACTTGAAAGTGCCAGATGCAGGGATATCTTGTACTTCTATAGTTACAGAACAATTTGGCAATCTCCTTTCTTTGCTTGAAAATGGATAAGTAAGATAATCTCTTCCATGATTATTCTATTACTATGGTTTCAGATTTATCAGCTTGGGGAATAAAAGCATGTGTAAGTCTAAACTAAAACTGGATGTTATACAGCATGCATTATTTTCAAAGCCCTTTAGTAGTCTAATGGGAGTTTTTACTTTGAACTGGTAGTCAAGTAAATTATCAGACAGATGTTGCATAATGTAGATTCTAAACAGGATATTCTTGGAAATGAAGTTTGAATACTATGCAAGTTTTTATCAATTTCAAATCAATAATCAGAGTAAAAGGCATTTGTAAAACTGCCTGACTTATTCTCAGTAGCCATGGCCTATAAGTGAGTGCTATGTTGGGTATTGACTGTTTTGATTGGGAAAGACTTCACAGTTTAACTCAAGTAGACATTAGAGATAGGCTGTTCCTACATATGGGGGCTTTTAAGGTCCCCTGATATGCTATCTACTGGAATCTTTCCAGAGGATCATTTTTCTTTCATGCATGTAATACTCATATTACATTCACATATACTTTTTCTCTCTCTCTTCTGCTAAACTCTTTTGCAATCATTGTAAGAAACCTATGTTGTTTCTGGGAATCTGCTGAATTCTGGAAATCAGGTACATCTAGAAATCTGGTGATTTGTTTATTGGCTATATATCAAAGTCACACACTTGTACAAAACAAGCAATCTGCCTAGTTTCTGCTATAATCTTCTCATTAGTTCTCTGAGACTTATAATTCTTATTTTTGCGCCTTTCATTTTTCAAAACAGTTTCTGATACGTTGATTTTGTCTTTACTCTTGCAGACCTTAGTTTTCTGTAAACAGTCAGGAAACATTATGAACTTCACAATGCTCTCTCTAGGCAATCAATAGAGGGTACAAAAGTATTAATTAATTTGGTACCTTGCTCGATAGTAGGTGGTACCTTGCTCGATAGTAGTAACTGTGAGAGGGATCTCAGAGTCCTAGTGGACAATCACTTAAATATGAGCCAGCAGTGTGCTGCAGCTGCCAAAAAGCCAACACAGTGTTAGGCTGCATTAACAGAGGGATAGAAGTACTAATCACGTGAAGTACTAATACCACTTTACAATGCCTTGGTAAGGCCACACCTGGAATACTGCATCCAGTTTTGGTCACCACGATGTAAAAAAGATGTCGAGATTCTAGAAAGAGTACAGAGAAGAGCAACAAAGATGATTGGGGGACTGAAGGCTAAAACATATAGGGAACGGTTGCTGGACTTGGGTATGTGTAGTTTAATGAAGAGAAGGGTGAGGGGTGACATGATAGCAGTGTTCCAATATCTCAGGGGCTGCCACAAAGAAGAGGGAGCCAAGCTATTCTCCAAAGCACCTGAAAGCAGGACAAGAAGCAATGGATGGAAACTAGTAAAGGAGAGAAGCAACCTAGAACTAAGGAGAAACTTCCTGACAGTTAGAACAATTAACCAGTGGAACAACCTGCCTTCAGAAGTGGTAAATGCTCCAACACTGGAAGTTTTTAAGAAGAGACTGGACAGCCATTTATCTGAAATGGTATAGGGTTTCCTGCCTTAGCAGGGGGTTGGACTAGATGACCTCCAAGGTCCCTTCCAACTACTTCTTCTTCTTCTTCTTCTTCTTCTTCTTCTTCTTCTTCTTCTTCTTCTTCTTCTTCTTCTTCTTCTTATTATTATTATTATTATTATTATTATTATTATTATTATTATTATTATTATTAATGCTTTGCCTTTTAAGATGGTTGCTGGCAGAATATCCTTCATGTGGTCTCCCTACCCTTCACTGATTGGCCTATCCAAAGAAAAATGAGGTGAATCCACAGGAACATGTGCTCCTAACACCTAATGCCTCTGGATAGCCCAGAAAAATGCCATCATTGAAGTTGCTTAGGACTACTGAGAGACTAGGTACAGTAAGGATATATCTGAAAAGGTTAAATCATGACAACTGCACCAAAGTTTATTAAAACTGAGACATTTTGTTACTCATCCAAGTAACCTCTTCAGTCAAATGAAAATTTTGAATAGGCAGAGTATCATAGTATTGTCACCTTGCCAAGAATTGGTTTATTCCAATGACTCTCTGCCTGTTCAAAATTTTCATTTGACTGAAGAGGTTACTTGGAGAGTAATAAAACATCTCAGTTTTAATAAACTTTGGTCCAGTTGCCATAATTTAACTTTTTTAGATACATACTTACTCTACCTACTGTCAGCAGTCCTAAGCAACTCCAATGATGGAATTTTTGTGGGGTATCCAGGAGACAAAATGAAGCTTTTAAAAGTGACTGCCATACCAAGTGCACTAATCAAACAGGTGCTAAGAAAATAGGGAAACTCAGGCACCACACAAGTCATGTAGAAAGTAAACACTGGGTCAGTCATAAAGGACTCACATGTCTATACACCAGTACACAGAGTATGGGCAATAAACAGAATGAACTACAAATTCAGGTAAATGAGAGCAAATATGATATTGTTGCCATTATGGAAAGTTGGTGGGATGAAATCCACAAATGGAACACACAGCTAGAGGGATTTAAATTATTTAAAAGTAACAGACTAAGTAAAAGAAGAGGTGGAGTTGCTCTCTATGTAAGAAATAACTACATGTCTACAGAAATAGAGCACAATAATGATGAAAACTGTAAACTGGAATGCATTTGGATCAATATAAAAGCGTGGGGAATGACATTGCCATAGGCTTATACTATAGGCCACCCAACCAAACAGAGGAAATAGATGAACTTTTTGCTGGTCAGCTAACTAATGTATGTAGGAAGCACATCACAATGGTAACAGGGGACTTTATTTACCCTGGCATCAACTGGGAGACAAACTCTGCAATAAGTGGAAGATCAAACAGATTCCTGACAAACCTAGCAGACAACTTTGTCTGTGAAAAAGTAGATAAGGGAACAAGGGGATCAGCCATATTGGATCTAATTCTCACAACAAAGATGAAATGATAGAAGGTGTTCAAGCCACAGGAACCTTTGGGAGAGTGATCATGCAGTATTGGAATTTACCATTATGCAAGAACAAGCAATGGAACACAGTCAAATAGAGTCCTGGATTTTAAGAAAGCTAATTTCAATAAACTTAGAGAGAGCTTGGGAAAGATTCAATGGATGAGAATCCTCAAGGGGAAAACAACTCAAAAAGCTTGGGAAATTTTGAAAAGTGAGATAATAAAAGCCCAGTCTACCACAATGCCAACAAAGAAGAAAAATAACAGCTCTCAAAAGAAACCAGCATGGCTGCATAAAGAACTATCTGATAAATTGAAAGATAGAAAGGACAAGTATAAAAAGTGGAAAGAGGGGCACAGAACTAAGGCAGAATATCAGCAAATAGCCTGTAATATGGCCTGCAAAGATGAAGTGAGGAAAGCTCAGGCTCAAAATGAACTAAGGCTTGCGACAAAAGTCAAAAATAACAAAAAAAGCTTCTTTCAACATGTAAAAAACAAGAAAAAAGTTAAAGAAATGATTGGTCCATTAGTGGGAGAAAGTGGCAAGAAGGTGACAAGCAACAGGGAGAAAGTAGAACTATTTAACTCATTTTTTGCATCCATCTTTACACAAAGGGAAAAAAAAACAGTCCAACCTATCAAAAACAGATTAAAAACACAACTTAAAATAGGCAAGAAAAAGGTAAGTAAGCACCCGTCCACCCTAGATGAGTTCAAATCACCAAGACCAGATGGATTACACACCAAGGTTCTCAAGGAACTGGCAGATGTGATCTCAGAACCACTTAACTATATTTTTTTAAAGATCCTGGAGCACTGGGGAACAACCAGAGGACTGGAAAAGAGCTGATGTAGTTCCCATCTTCAAAAAAGGAAAAAAAAATGGATCCAGGAAACTCAATACCTAGGAAAATTCTGGAAAAGATTATCAAACAACAGATCTGCGAACACCTAGAGGCAAACAAAGTTATTATCAAAAGCCAACATGGGTTTGTCCAAAACAGATCATGCCAGACAAATCTTATATCATTCTTTGACCAAGTGACAAAATTAGTGGACCAGATGAATGCTGTGGATATAATTTACTTGGACCTCAGTAAGACATTTGATAAAGTAGATCACAACCTACTATTTGAGGGAACACCTGCTGCCAGCATCAAGCTCCCTTCGTCCAGTGCGCTTCCACAGGGAGGGTCTTCTCAGGGTGCCGCCGGTTAAAGATTGCCGGCGGGTAACACCCAGGGGTAGGGCCTTCTCAGTGGGTGTGCCTGCCCTGTGGAACCAGCTGCCTGCGGAGCTTAGGACTGCCCCCAACCTCCGTTCATTCCGCCGGGACCTGAAGACCTGGCTCTTCGAGCTCTCTGGCCCAGGCTGAGAATTTTTTAATTTTAATTTTAACTGGGTTTTTTATTGTTCTCAGGGTTTTATTTAATCTTTTTAATTTGTTTTAACGTTTGTATTGACTTTCTTTTAAATGCCCTGTAAACCACCCTGAGTCCTTCGGGAAAGGGCGGTATATAAATCTAAATAAATAAATAAATAAATAAATAAATAAATAAATAAATAAATAAATAAATAAATAAATAAATACTTGATAAGATAGAAAAATGTGGGTTAGTCAGCATCACCACCAGATGGATACATAGCTGGCTGACTGGCCATATTCAGTTTGTGGTCCTCAATGGAACTGCATCTACATGGAGGGAAGTGTGTAGTGGGGTGCCCCAGGGCTCTGTTCTGGGCCCAGTGCTCTTCAACATCTTCCTCAATGATTGGTTGAGGGGATATATGGGGAACTCATCAAATTTGCAGACAACACGAAGCTGGCAGGAATAGCCAATACTCCAGAAGATAGGCTTAAGATACAGAAGGACCTTGACAGACTTGAACATTGGGCACTATTTAACAAAATGAAATTCAATGGTGAAAAAAGTAAGGTTCTACATTTAGGCAAGAAAAACCAAATGCACAGGTATAGTAAAGGTGGTACCTTGCTCAATTGTAGTAACTGTGAGAGTGATCTCAGAATCCTAGTGGACAATCATTTAAATATGAGCCCGCAGTGTGCTGCAGCTACCAAAAAAGCCAACACAATGCTAGGCTGCATTAACAGAGGGATAGAATCAAGATCACATGAAGTGTTAATATCAATTTACAGTGCCTTAAGGCCACATTTGGAATATTGCTTCCAGTTTTGGTCGCCACGATGTAAAAAAGATGTTGAGACACTAGAAAGGGTACAGAGAAGAACAACAAAGGGGACTGGAAGCTAAAACATATAAGGAATGGTTGCTGGAATTTGGTATGTCTAGTTTAATGAAGAGATGGATGAGGGGTGACATGATAACAATGTTCCAATATCTCAGGGGTTGCCACAAAGAAGAGGGAGTCAAGCTATTCTCCAAAGGACTTGAAATTTCCTGACAGAACAATTAATCAGTGGAAGGTGCTGGTGATGACCTATAAAGCCCTACATGGCATGGGTCCGGATTATCTTAGGGAGCACCTGCTCCCATCGTCCTGTGCGCTCCCATAGAGAGGGACTCCTTAGGGTGCCGCCAGTTAGGGAGTGCCGGCGGGTGATCCCCAGAGGGAGGGCATTTTCTGTGGACACGCCTACCCTTTGGAATGATTTACCTGTGGAACTCCGGACCGCCCCCGATCTGCGTTCATTTCGCCGGGACCTGAAAACCTGGCTTTTTGATCTATCAGGCCTGGACTGAAGGGGTTTTAGCTTTTTAATATTGTTTTATTGTTGGGCTTTAATTAATTTAATTCATTTTAATTTTACATTATCTTTTATATTGTCTTTTATATGCTGCCCTGTAAACCGCCCTGAGTCCTTCGGGAATAGGGCGGTATAGAAAAATAAATAAATAAATAAATAAATAAATAAATAAATAAATAAATAAATAAATAAATAACCTGCCTCCAGAAGCTGTGAATGCTCAAACACTGGAAATTTTTAAAAAGAGACTGGACAGCCATTTGTCTGAAATGGTATAGGGTTTCCTGCCTGAGCAGGGGTTGGACTAGATGACCTCCAAGGTCCCTTCCAACAACAACAACAACAACAACAACAACAATAATAATAATAGTAGTAGTAGTAGTAGTAGTAGTAGTAGTAGTAGTAATCTATGATTTAACCTTTTCAGATACTTTTGGCCTGGATGATTGAATCTTCATTTACATAGAGTAAGGATGGTTGCATTTTGCCTCTCTCAGTTATAACAAATGTTATCAGCAAACACAAGTTATGCTATGTTGGTATCAGGAAAGGAATATTGGACATTGGACAAAAAATGTACAGATCAGGAATTTAGAGTAGTAATGTCAAGGCAGTACAGGTAATCCTTGACTTCTGACCACAATTGAGCCCAAAATTTCTGATGCTAAGTGAGACACTTGTTAAGTGAGTTTTGCCCCATTTTACAATCTTTCTCGCCATAGTTGTTAAGTGAATAAATGCAGTTGTTGCATTAAGAACATGATTGTTAAATGAATCTGGCTTTCCCCAATGACTTTGCTTGTCAGAAGTTCGCAAAATGCGATCACATGACCCCAGAAATCTGCAAACGTCACAAATATGAATCAGTTGAAAGCGTCTGAATTTTGATCACCTGACTGTGAGATTCTGCAATGGTTGTAAGTGTAAAAATGGTCATGAATTTTTTTAAAGTGCTATTATAATTTTGAATGGTCCCTAAATGAACAGTTGTAAGTCAATGATCACCTGTAAAGCCTTGCCCTATCTTTTTTTATCATTTTCCTTTATATACATAACATGAAATAACTGCTAATTCATGTAGAATAAATTAAAGAGTCCTATTGTTTTAGTTAGTCTGAAACATGTCTGCCCAGAGAAACAAAATATTCTTGTTTAATTCCAATTTGTGAAAACCCTAATAGATTCCATGTTAGAGAAAAATAATATGTATGACATTTTTCAAACTGAAAACCCAGTCATTCATCACTCTTTTGATATTAAAATTACCCTATTTATTAGGTTCTCCCAGTCCTGATGTATTCAGTTTAAAAAGTTACTGAAATAGATATATTTTTATAGAGAAGTTATAATAATTGTCCTCATGAGAGAACTTATAAGAGTTTTTAAGAACATATGAAATCAATGTGAAAGCTTTTGTTATTATTCCTTTCAGTGTTTTTTGAGGAATGTTTATGCAAAGTCCATGTCTGAACTTTAAAATCTCTTCTATAGGCATCTGCAGGAAAAGGTAAAGAGGGCAAACAATTGCTGATGCATTGTGACATCCTCACTCTAAGTGTGGGATGACATCATTTATTTATTTATGTATTTTTATTTTAATTCCATTTATATCCCGCCCTTCTCCGAAGACTCAGGGCGGCTTACAAGCTTAGCAGTAGCCTTCATTCTATGTATATGCCTGCTTGTTAGGGCTTTCACACACACCCCAAGCGGCATTATTACAAAGTCAGCTTAATTGCCCCCAACAATCTGGGTCCTCATTTTACCTACCTCGGAAGGATGGAAGGCTGAGTCAACCTTGAGCCCGGTGGGATGCGAACCTGCACTAATTGCAGGCAGCTGGTGTTACTTAAGGAGGCATTAGCCCACTGCTCCACCAAGGCTCTATGATGTCTGTATTATTTTGAAGTTATAATAGCTTCTAAATGGACACTTAAGATCCCATAAATATGGCTAAAATAACAAATAGCATGGAATTATGTGAGTTACTCTCTATAATCATCATATCAGAAGATGTAATAGTTATGATATCATCTGTGTTCTACAATCATAAATTGAAATGTGTTCTGACTAGTCCTGAATGACAAATATAATTATTTCACATTTCATGGTATACTTGGCCCAAGGGATATATCCTACCACAAATGTGCCCTGATAAAATATTGTTGCAGGAAATAATAGTTATGAGCTATCATTACATCTAACACCACTATTTTCTATGGCAACAGCTAAAATATAGCTTCTACCTTGAAAATTTATGTAGACTTTGCCTTCCTGAAAAAGTTATATAATTGCTTCTCATTATCTGACTCAAAATCTTTATCTTCAAATTTAGTAGCTAAAACTATTTTTTTCATCTGTACACAGAGTAGGAGTGCTTCTCCAAACTTTTATTGCTCCATTTCTCTCTTGTCTTCTCTTTCCTGTGTTTGTGCATGTACAGATCTTTTCTCCTATCTCTAGAGCAACACTTCTGTACAAGTATACACTAGGAGAAAAGAAATAATGAGAAGCAGCTTTGGCTTTTTTTTAATTGACAAGGCTATACCACAGAGAAGAAAAATAATCACATATGTACAAACATAAACAATCAGTTAAGGAATAACTATAAGGCAGAAACAAGTTGATTTTGATATGCCTTTTCTGATTTAGATTACATACGCAATGGAGGATGAGAGGATCACTTTATACCTTCCTTATCTCTATCCCTATCTATCTATCTATCTATCTATCTATCTATCTATCTATCTATCTATCTATCTATCTATCTCATTATCTTTCTATCTACAGTATAAAGAGCTGGGATGGTGCAGTGGTTAAAATGCAGTATTGCAGGTGAATTCTGCTACCTGTTCAATTCTCACTGGCTCAAAGTTGACTCAGCCTTCCATCCTTCCGAGATTGGTAAAATGAGGGCCCAGATTGTTGGGGGGCAATAAGCTGACTCTATAAACTGCTTAGAGAGGACTGTACAGCACTGTGAAGTGGTATATAAATCTAAGTGCTATTGCTATTGTTATTATGAAATTTATTTGCAGCCATATTTGTTTCCAACAACTCTGGATGGATATTCTTCTTACGAGGAAGGTGATTGGCTCAACTACCAGTCCTTACAGTATACTTTCTTGGAAGTTTAGTAGTGCAATAAAGTATTGTATAAATAACTCAAGTGTGCAAAATCCAGATTCTATGGATAACTTTCCATATTAACTTTTCCTCAATAGAGGAATTACACTATTAATATCTAATGTGGTAGTCTTAAAAATCCTTATTTTAAAATCAATTCATAGTAATAAATGTAGGTATATAAAATTATTTACATCTACAACTTTCCAAATTCATAGGTAAATTGGGAGATCATCATGTTATATATTGAGAGAGATAGTGTGCATCCAGCAGCAAGACTTATTTGGAAAGTCAGTATAGTAAGAAGAAAGCTTTCCTACAATATGTTTGGAAAATATGGCAGGGGAAGAGAGAAACAGAATGGTGTGCTCCCATAATGACTCTCTGGACTGTTATTAATAGCTCAGTTTAATAAGAAATATGTTGAAAATCCTGGCTCTACTTTATCTCTTCTCCATATCCAGTGAATACTTTAGCCCAGACATGTCAAACTTGTGATGTCACGTGATGTTGCGCAATGTATCGGAGCTTTTTCTCCATTGCCAGCAATGGGGTGGGCTCAGTTTTGGGATGACGTGTCTGGCCCGCGGGCCGGCAGTGTGACACCCCTGCTTTAGCCCTTTGTTTGTGCTGCTCTAGCAAGACTATGTTAATGTGTTTACGTAATTGCAATAACTCTTTTCTATTTCCAGGCAGTGTAGGATGAAGGTTCTCTAATCACCTGTTTGCTCTATAACTACTGTATTCTATTAGCCCCAACTGATTTTGCTAAATGACAGCAACAAAGACTTAAACTTTAGCATGTTGAATAAAGGAATAGTAAATAGGATCCTAAATTAAAAAAAAGAATGAAGAAATAAACCAGAGAAACATTTAATAGATTGTCCAAAGTGAAATATCTTAGGGCAAGGATTCCTAAACATTTGTCACCATACCTCCCTTTAGTATAATCTTAATGTACATACCTCCTGAAAATTCCAAACAGCAAAATGAACACAAATGAACAATTAAACTCTTGGCCCATTGATGATGATAACTTTATTGTCACTTTGAATGTACACCAATCGGCATACATCAACATGAAATTTCGTTGCATACAGCTCTCAAAGGGTCACCACCTCCGATATATACTCCTTGTTCGGGGCCTGCTCAAATTTCACATTGTCCATTTTAGTCTCTAGGGAGTGAACGATGGCAAACAGGACAGATGGAAATGGGGCTCCATGTGGATTAGCCCTCAAGTTAGCTTGTATTCTGACAACCTCGCCTTCTTTCCTTTCTCTGATGCTGACTCTTCCACCCTTTCCTTAAAGAGGCCTTGCTTCTTTTCGTCCCTGGAGCACGCTGCTGCCGCCGCCACCAACTCCTCCAAAAGCCTCTCTCTCTTCCTCTGGGCCTGCTGACAGCCTCATCCAGTTCCTTCACTCCATAAGCTCCAGGTCCTCTCCTCCTGTGCTCCTCTGGAAACAGCCCTGATTTGCAGTAGAATCCATCACTGGGCCAGCAGTCAGATCTTGCTGCTGGTAGAACAAATTCAAACAGCGCCAATGACTTTTAACAGTCTCACCAACAGTTCCAAAACAACTAGAAACTTGCCATGCCAGCAAAGATTGTCGGTCGTATGTCGTATGTTACCTTAGTTCCACCATGTTGTTCAAACACATTAAAATCTTCCTGATCATGTGGCCTATAGCCTTTACTATCCCTCCCAAAACTATTCACCTTCAAGAGCCAATGCAGCCGCAGCCATTCCAGGCGCCGCCATCTTAGAATATTAATCGATGCAAGATTAATGATGCAAGAGCCCCTCCAGTTCCTCTATTGTACCACCTTACCATAGGAAAGAAAGGGAACTAGATATTTTTTTTGTGTGTATATATTTGAATTTGTCCCTCCCTCCCTCCCTCATAATGTCAACCCTATCATATCTGTTTATGGTTTAGCTTCTGTAAATCCATCTAATTATGGATTGATTCATTCATTTAGATTTTTATACCACCATAATCCTAACAACACTCATTTGTTGTCGTTGAAAGGAAACTGCAATGTAGTTGCTGTAATTTTCTTAATACATTTTACTAATCAAAACCAAGAGATTTCTTATGATCAGCTGCTTCCAGTCTAGGCAGTTACCATCAACTGGAAATTATGTTTGATACTTTTCATGCTTGGAAGACATTTCAAGAGGTTGTCCATGCCAGTTCTCCTAGTGATCTCATTTGGAAAAGGGGACTAACACCACATTCTTTGGTTGGTCTTTGCTAATATATGTATTCTAGGTTCCTTCAATAAATAGGAGTTTGTTTAATCTATATATTGTTGACCTTTCCTTCCATTACAATGCTTATAATTATACAGTCTATTTTGTCCCAGATTATACAGTTAAATTCCTGACGTTATTTGAAATACAGAGTTTGCAATAGAATCTTACTTGAGTGAAATATTAAAAAAAGACAAAGCCAAAAATTATTTTTACTCTATAGCATAGGCCCATCATTTTATGAAGACTAGTTTCATAACATGAATTTATTAGAAACATATAAAATGTAGAATATATAGGTTTCATAACATTTTTAAAAATATTTATTGTCAACATTGACATATACATGCTAACTAAAGCATCCATAACAGTAGCACACACATTAAAATAAAAATGTTTTTTACTCAAAGCTGTCTAAATGACTGGCATGGGAACCATTAAATATTAAAATAACAGTAGAGCTCTTAAGTGGCTTAGATAAATTGTCTTGCTGAATTCAAACTCTTCTTTTGTCTGACTGTATTTTCCACCTACTGAAATGCTGAAACTGGCCTGGAGAGATAATTGATCTAAATAACTGATTGTGTTGGTGCTTTTCAGTCAATTGGCTTGACATCTTATTTTAACAGAAAATGATTTAAATATCAACTTTTTATAGGACAGATTTAAAAAATGTGCAATGTATATATAAGATATATTTTGTGTGTATAATATAATCTATAAGTGTAAATGTGTATAGAATATGTTTTCCAACAGGAATATATATAAGTAAATGAAGAGGCTGTCTAAATATTAGGGCTGTGCAATGTTTGGAAGCCCATGAGGCTGCACATGGAATACTTATCTGCAATTTTTTAAAACAAATGTGCCATTTCCTGGGATCGCACTATAGCTGTCTGATGGCAAGAAAAGGCTCTATTGCTTTAAGGAACTGCAAATAGCATGTTCCTCCAAAATAAAAAGGAAGCATAGGTTCACCTTTCATATACAAGCACCATCCAAACTGGAATGTATACCTTATGCTTTCCTACAGAAAGTCTAAGGACATATCATATTGGCATGAAATGGTTTTAATATACCAAAAATTTAAAGACTCTGCCTTGATGATTATGGATTGATATAAGAAGATATGATAATATCTTTTAAAGGGAAAAAAGATTGAAAAAGAATGATAAAGTTTTGGACAAATTCTAGCTTTTCAGTGACAGAAGTGTTGTGGCATTTTCATGGAATATAACTTGACATCTTCTGGATCTGTCAGTCAAAGTCTACACCAAACAGAGATAAGTGTTAACAGAGACTAATTAACTCAGAAACAGGTGGGAGAGAGACTGAAGTATGATCTGATGAATGGGATTGAGATGCCAAGCTACATACACTAAATTTGAATCAGGAAGTTTTAGCATCTGGAAAATGTGTTCTTAACCTCGGTTTAATGAAAAAGTTCAAAGGATAGACCTAGCCAACATGAATTTGGCAGTTTTACTTGGAAGGATCAACCGTGTAATGTACAACCCATTTTAAATTGGAATGTTTAGTCTTTTTATGAGCTGGAACAAAGACTTTTCAGCATTTTGCTTTGCTGCAACATTTTAAGCCTTTAATTATAATTGTCTAGGGTGCTGTTAATTTTTCCACTATCAGTGGGCTTTTGTTTGATTTGCATTTAACTTATATTTTCATATAGTAAATCACCTTTAATCTTATACTGCAAAGTTATGTGATACAAATAATTTGACACCTGCAAAAATCAAAGTCTTAATTATTATAAGTATAAGGTAAAGGTAAAGGTAAAGGTAAAGGTAAAGGTAAAGGTTCCCCCGCACATGCGTGCTAGTCGTTTCCAACTCTAGGGGCCGGTCCTCATCTCCGTTTCAAAGCTGAAGAGCCAGCGTTTGTCCAAGGACATCTCCGTGGTCATGTGGCCAGCATGACTAGACGCCAAAGGTGCATAGAACGCTGTTACCTTCCCACCGTAGTGGCCCCTATTTTTCTACTTGCATTTTTACGTACTTTCGAACTGCTAGGTTGGCAGAAGCTGGGACGAGTAACAGGCGCTCACTCTGTTACGCGGCACTCGGGATTCGACCCGCCAAACTGCCAACCTTCTGTTCGACAACCTCAGCGTCCTAACCCACTGAGCCACTGCGTCCCTTATTATAAGTATAGTTAGCATTAAATAGCAAGGTAACAAAATTAATATAAATGCTAATATGTTCAGTTCAACAAATGAGTTTGTTTTTAATTGTTTTCTATAATGTAAAAGCATGGAATTTTTTCCCCTTAACTATTTCTGTAGAATAGCAGGCTTCTTACCAAATGCCTAAGAAACTAAAAATCACAAGGGGATTTATGAGAAGAGAATACTGTGATTTAAGAATTGCAAAGAAAAAGGGGAGTGAGCAGTATGTGTTATTTTGAGCCAGACAGAAAAGCATATTGATTTAAATGTTAAAAGTTCTTGGTGCAATGATAACAATAGAACATTAATTTAGAGCCATAAACAGCATTTCTCATACAGCTAATCTTCAATCCTTTTTTTAGTGTTCAGAACTGAACAGTTTGATTAGCACACACAGTTGGTTTGTCTTCCACATTCCTCAAACCACCCCAGCAACTTTTATTTCTACAGGCAGCTGAGGCCCTTATGCTAAGAACAGATATTCTATAATCCCTTATAGAATATTATATGCTTGTGTATAATAATTCAAATCTAAATCTATTTCAGATGACCAATACTCCCAATTTTTTGAAGTTTAATTTACTAATTAAAATAAGATCTATTTAATGTCAAATTAAACATGTAATTAGAATTTTTTGTTTTTAAAAAGCAGATATCGGAATTCCATTTTTAGTAGGATTGAAGTACATGAGTCCATTAATCCTAAATCTTAGCCTTTTTCTATAGCTCTAGCCCTTAATAAATGCATCCTTCTCAGAGATTGCTTGGAGAATCTGTCTGAGTGTTGGACACTGCAGCTCAACCTTCTGACTTTCTGGATAGCTTTAGGATGCCATTCACTGGTGTGAATACATTTACTGAAAATGTGTTTGAAGATTTTTAAGCCATATTTTGGTTTTGTGTAGCAGGATTATAGATATGAATCTTAACTTAAACCATTACTTTCCCAAATAGAAAAGTTCTGAAACCCAACATTTGGTCATTTGTTATAAAATTTGAGCAACACAATCTGCATGTTCTGTAGTATGGGTGTTAGTCTGGGGCCATAGGTGGCTCATGGGCTATAGATTACCCAAGCCTTAGAACTGTGAAGAAGAAATAATGGGAAAATATTTTCTTCGGACTATGACTAAGAAGAAAATGATGAAATTCCATTCATATTTTGAAGACAGCCCAACCTCACTTACTATGAATTCAAAAGAATTTCACCAATTTTTTCATGTATGCTGAGTATCTTATCTGGTTGTTTTGCTGGCGGATTCCCCCACCCACCCACCCACCCACCCACCCAAATCTTTAGACTTTTTTAGATATATGTTCTTAGATAATCTGCCAAATTTATATGAAGAAAACATTGAATCACAACTTTCAGATAACTCAGTCACTAAATAATTGAAATGACATATGGAACATATTAAAAAAAATTGAAGGATTAAATCCCAAACTTCTGATATTTTATCTAAAACAACTTGAGGATACCAGGTGTTTTTTTTTTTTAAAAAAAACCTTCTTAGAATAGTAATTTACATTTGAAACCTTGAGCTTGCATTAGAACTTTTCCAGTACTCCCAAATGATTTAATTTATCATGATTGTTTACTTGTATTTAAGAAAACTTCAAAAATATCTGTGACAATCACTGCACCATTTGACTCAAAAATTCTGAGGACAAAATTAAAGCATAGTCAGTGGTTGAAACAATATTATAAAGAAATGTTTAATATATACATTTATACACAATATTATTTGCTCTACATTATTTCAAATGAAAATTGTTCTTAGAATTGTTCTTAGAATTTATTAAAGTACTAAAAAGATAGAGAACCCATACATTGATAAACATACATCTATTTTACAATTTAACTCTGTTACACTCAATACAATTTCAGTCTTATTACTAATTACTAATTAGAATGGATGTGGTGTTTTTTTTTTCTTCTCAGAATAAAGAGTACTAGAAAATTTTGCACCCTGTATCGCTTACACACTAAATGTTCTGTGCTACTGTGCCACTCCTACCTCTGTTCATTTTGGTCCCTCAGAGGTATTCAAAACTAGAGTTTTAAGGAAAAGTAAACAGGCATTTGAACTAGAACTGTCAGCCTTCCCTCCTTCCGAGGTCAGTAAAATGAGAACCCAAATTGTTGGGGGCAATGTGCTGATTCTGTAAATTGCTTAGAGAGGGCTATAAAGTACTATGAAGTGGTATGTAAGTCTAAGTGCTATTGCTATTCTAAGATTAAATAAGCCAATACAAAGTGAAAGTAGTTTAACAAAAATGTTTCAAAATATATCTAATGAAACTGAAGTTCTTATTCAGTTTCTGGTACCCAGCATCTAATCCTGTGTTTCTCAACTTGGCAACTTTAAGATATGAAGACCTCAACTCCCAAAATTCCCCAGCCATCATTGGGAAATTGTCAAGTTTGAGAAACACTGATCTAATTTAAAGATCTTTGTTGTATACATGTAAAAAAATACCAGAGAAATACTGGAAAGGCACACACAGCACTATTTAAAAAAAATAGAAATCAAATGATATCATGGTTTACTAAGATAAATGTTCATAGTCACAAGGATAAACTTGGTACAATTCTGGAAAAGAAATATCTTACCAATGTTATAAGACTGGAAACCTATGCGGTCACACCAAAATTAACAGCATATATTCATAAGTGAAGTTTGACTAAACTGAAAACATTCTGTTTATTAAAATCTAACTATGTCATAGTTGTCAAGTTTGAAAAACACTAATTTAGGGCATGATTTTTAAAGGGTAAAAAGAATTTACCAAAAACCTGAATCAGAAATACGTGAATAATTATAAATACTATACATATTAATCAGAGCACAACAAAGGGGAAGTTGGAAACTAAATATTTACCTTTAAAAAAAGAAGTGGGGACAGCATGTCTGCTACTGAGATACAGTTATAAATCCAGAAATCAGCAGCATTTGGTGTCAAATAATTTGCAACTCTCCGATAAACTTGCAAGAGCCATTTGCATTTTGAAACAAATCAACCACTAGCCTGCAGAACTGTTTATTTGTTCATTAGAACTACAATGCACATTTGTTCTTCTGTTTATCAGTCAGTGCCTTGTACCTTAAACTAGATTTATAGCTATGTTTCTGCTTCATTTGTGGCTTGGTTTCAATTGTGGATAAACAGATCTGAACTTTGACAGTTTACAAATTGTTCTGTGCATCAAAACAGCCTATTAAATGGCTTTGAGCAGAGTCACTGTTTGCTGTCAGCTGTTATTTTGTCTCAATATTATCCAAAGCAAGAAATAAAAAAAGACTAACACTGAGTGGCCATAAAAATGATGCTGCCTCCTACAAAATAATACTTATTATTCATACTCCTCGCTATCTTTTATCCATCATCTTTATGAAGGTGAATTCATTCTTAGAATGACAATCCTTGTGTCATCAAATAATACTATTTGAATACAGGTAATGAATCTAACTGTAAATTCCTGATATAATTTGCAATAAATAATGGGTCAGATCTTCTTCCTGTCAATTATTACAAATGCACAAACAGTGTGATAATCTTTTATATCTTCCATCCAAATAGGCTGTTGGCATTGTCTGAAGGTGAAGGTCTAGGAAGATTGTCTCACATCTTGGGATATGAGAGAGTTTAAATAAGAAGACATTATTTACATTATCCATCTTTCAGATATTGGTACTACTTCTCTAATTCAGGCTTCTGTAGATGCTCTTTATCTTGTCCAAATCATTAAAAATATCTAGAGGCATGGATTTTCAGAATTGATTTGCCATTGCCACCTTTCTAGGGCTCTAAGAAAATGACTTGCCCAAGGTCTCCCAGCTGGATTCATGCCCAAAACAGGACTAGACTAGCATGGTCTCATTTAAAAAAAAAAACCTAGCAGTTTGAAAGCACGTAAAAATGCAAGTAGAAAAATAGGGACCACTACGGTGGGAAGGTAACAGCATTCCGTGCGCCTCTGGCGTCTAGTCATGCCGGCCACATGACCATGGTCTCCAAATTTATATGAAGAAAACATTGAATCACAACTTTCAGATAACTCAGTCACTAAACTCAGCACCTTGGACAAGTGCTGGCTCTTTGGTTTTGAAATGGAGATGAGCACTGGCCCCTAGAGTTGGAAACGACTAGCACGCATGTGCGGGGGAACCTTTACCTTTACCTTTTTAACAATAAATAATTAAAAATTCCCCTAAACCCTTAAACCAGGCCGGCCTGTTCAAATAAATAGGTTTTCAGATCCCGGCGGAAAGAGCGAAGTTTGGGAGCCACCCAGAGGTCAGCTGGTAATTGATTCCAAAGGGCTGGCATGCCCACAGAGAATGCTCTCCCCCTGGGGGCCGCAAGCCGACACTCTCTGGCCGACGGCACCCTGAGGAGGCCCTCTCTGTGGGAGCACACAGGACAAAGGGAAGATGACGCTGGCAGCAGGTGATCCCGTAAGTAGTTCAGACCCATGCCATTTAATGCATGTTAATATTTTCTCTTTAGATTTCAGCCTTTGTCCTTGAATTTTGTCTACCTTATAGCTTCCAAATTTATTTTCTTCTACTCCCATGTCCAGATGTATTGCAATTAAGTTCACTGAGCCTCATTAGTGCACACACACATTTTTAACCCTTGTGGTCAGTTTATAGAAACAGATATAACGTAACTAGTTAATGCTGTCACATTCTTTCTATCAACCATATTTCCTGAAGAAAAATCATATAATTTTGTAGAAAATGAAAAAAGTGCTCATCTTACTTATCTCCAGGATGTAATTTCATTGTGGATGAATTTCTGCTTGTTTTTTGTCAACTCTGTTGATTAACTTCATCTTGAATCTGGATTCTGATGACTTTTTTATCTACAAAGTTGTGTTGAAGTTTGATATACTGTATGTGCTTCCAGCCTTTTCTTCTTTTGAAGTATTTGAATCAACCCTTGGCCATTTCACTTCTTCTATTAAATTTAAAATTCCTTGAATGTCTTTGTAAACACAATGATTTTTAACTCTAGGGTTATCTGGTGTAAACTTATATGTTGCATCCTGGGCATCCTTGAGGGATCCAGAGTTCGATTTTTAGTCTATTTGCTTTGTTGGGTGTAAATCTGCGGTAGTTTTATGAACTCATGGGCTATTCATCTTTGTTGTCTTATACATCTCAGCTAGCAATAGATCTTGAGGCACTGTATGAATCACTGTCAGTTCCAGATTATGTCCATTTATATAACTCCCTCCATGGTTGTTAACAGTGTTTACTGAATGTTGTTTTGGTTGAGCTGTTTCTTTTGAGCTGCATGTATTTTTGGAATGTTTACTTCTGCACTAGTTTGATTTTTCCCTAGCCCTCTTCTTTCCATTCATAAACTGTATTTAGCTGAGCTGTTCTCTAAGGATACTTTATGGACATATTGTCTGCTTGCAACATGTATGGAATTTTAATTCTTCCAGTGTTAACTGGCTCAAGTTATCATTATAAATTTATAACATATAATTTTGGATGAATCACATTATTCTGTAGAAAAGTTACTTTAAGAAACTTTTTAAATTACCAAACTAGTTGTGACGGTAGATTCAAATGTCCCAATTGATTTGGAACTTATGTATCTATTTATAAAATAGACACTCAGCTTTGTCTGTATCTTTTGCTGAAAACTCAAATTAGGGACAGATGGTGGTGGAGAAGATCTATGTGGTCACTAGGGTTTGAACATGACTTGATGGCACATAATCAAAGAAATCCTTGGTCTCCCTGTTAAATTGTTAAATTATTCAAAGACTTTTCTGATCATTTCCTCTTTTTGCATTCACTTTCCATAATATGAAGCAAACAGTTTGGATTAAATTTATTAATCAGAAAAATTCCTTTTTTTCTCTTTTTTTAACTTTTCCTATTTTGAATTCCTTTCCCATTAGCATCTTCCTTACTTTAATACCTTCTTTAAGGTATTTTGTTTTCTCCTTTCCTGATATTAACTCTATTTCCTCTCCTTCTGGGTACAGACTTGTTTTCAATCATTCTTCCATCTATCTGCAGTAAATGCTCCAAGCTTTATTAACTGGCTGCCTGTATTACTGTTATGAGAGCCAAAATAAGTTTTCATGAGATAAGACACTTTTTATTATTTAGTGTATGATAAGAACATGACAAAGGAAAGTGAACATATACAAACAATCCATGTAATTATATACAAAACATCTACAGAGTATGGCAGTGGTCTCATAACTGGTAAGACACTGGAGCAACATGTTTTCGCAAGGACAGTTAATACCCCTTCTTTGTTGTTCCCCTCTGAGTTCACTTTCTTTGCCATTGTCATTCTTGTACTGGATTTTTTTTAAATTTGCTCTTAAATGTTTATAAAAATTGTAAACTTCCAAACTTGCTAGGAGTTGGGTAGAATATAAATTTAATAAATTATGCTTGGTCTCATAGTCTGCTTAATGTTTAGACTGGATTTGCCATTGTTATTCATCAATTGAATCCTTCCAAACTTCCTGGAATAGGCAGAAGTTGTTTGATAGTGTTAACGATATTGTCGCAGAATGTAAGGTGTTCCAAGTAAAGTTGACTTGTGGAATTGATTGATGGTGATTTTATAAATGTTAATGGTGTTTAAGTGATGTTCCAGAAGTTTTTGGATTGTACCAAAGGGATTTATTACTATTGGTACTATCTTTGTTTTCTTTTGCCACAGTTGTTTTACTTCTATTTGTAGGTCTTAATATTCTGTGATTTTTTCCCAGTTTTATTTTTTCTTCTGTTCTACTGTTTCTAGTCACTGCCACATCCACTGTCCGGACTTTTTTTTGTCTTTTTTTAATCAATAATTGTTAAGTAATAGATATTGAATTGCAGGCCTTTTTGAAGTCTAAAGTCCCAAAGAGTGTTAGCTGCTTCATTTTCTATTACTTTGTCTATTTTATGGTCCCACCAGTTCTTGCATACAGCCAAATGCTATTTCTTGCAGATCTTCCAATGCACCATTGCTGCTACTTTGTCATGTAGTTGTTTGAAGCAGTAAACTAGATGGTTCACTATTTCTTCTGTTTCTTTGCAGAGGCAAGATTTGCTATCTGTTGCCGTCTTCTCAATCCTGGCTTTGTATGCAGTTGTTTTTAAGGCTTTATATGCATGTTTTTAAGACTTGGTCTTGTGCATCCAGAATTAGCTTCTCAGTCTTTTCAACTTTCCTGCTCTTAACTGTTGCCAAGTCTTGTTATTCTCAATTTTCCCTACTTTATTTCTTTTTTTAATGTACTGGCCATGTAATATTTTGTCCTGTCCTGTCTCTTTTCTATTCCTCATTTGGTCCTTCTTGTAGACCAGCTTGGTCTCTTCAGTATTCAGTCAGCCCTCAAATATTAGCTTCACTTCATCTTCTTTACTGTCTTTCAGATATTCTTCCAGTGTCCATTTTTCTTCTTCAACTATCTGGCATATTTGCAACATTCCATGCCCATCTATGCTCCTAGGTAAATATAGTCTATCATGCATGGATGACAGATTCTATGCAGTGCTTGAGTATTACAGCTGTTTATCTAATGGTTGGAATTGTCCAGGTGTTAATCACCTTGATAGTATTTCTGTCACTGCATCTGGATTTTAAAGTCTTCTTCATTCTATTAAGTTATTCACTACTCACTACTCATCTTCTACTTGACTTCAAGTGCTTCATGTTTTTAGCCTGAAAGAAGTCCAGGATTTTGTAGTGAACTTCATAATTTCAGTCCTAATGTCACCAAAAGTCCACTAAGGACTTTCCCAGAGAGAACATACCTGTTTTAACTTTTATCAAATAAATCAGTTTTATATTCCTTCTTTTTACTTTTAACAATCTTGATCTTAGTCCCTTCAAATAATGTTATAGATAGAACTTTGTTTCCTTTCATTTTTTCTTTGCCTCTTCTCATAAAATTCTTCAAAACCCTTTTTTGTATCTGGATTACTCACTTAGTTTGTTATTTGTATATCCCTTTTAAACATTTAAACACTTTTGTATGTCTGGTATATTAATAGCATATTAATATGTCCGTATAATATGTCTGGTATATTATGGCATATTTTTCCATATAATTTTGTAGCCTGTCATTTTAAAATCCACTTAGAATCAGAGCCAGTCTTTTCAAATAGTACTTGTTTTCTTCCATAACATCTTTCTACAAAGGCAGACACACTTAAAATGAATTTCTAGGTCTACTGCTCAAAAATATCTTTCAAAATGTTCAATGTTACTTCCACTTCTGAAGAACTGGAAAAGTGACCATTTTCTTTGCCTTCTGCCTTTATTGATGGTTTTCTCTTTCAGTAATATGTTCAGAATATGGTTCTGCAATGTTGATTTCATATATGTCACAATTATGAGAATAGTGCATTTTTGAGAAAGAAAACAAAAATCCACACAATAATCAGCTTCATTTCAAGTTTATGCTCCAGTTCTAACACAATCAAGGCATGAATATATTTTTCTAAGTAAGCTACTATAGGCTGTGGAATGTTTAAAAAACAAATCATTCCTGCAATAAATACTTTTGCCATACACTATAAATTGTTTATTACAATTTTGAATTTGGGTAATTCTTGTTTCATCAGAATCAGTCACCAGATTTATCATTTCCACTTTTAATTCATCTAAAGCCTCTCATTTTTATATTATTTGAATCCTATATTTCTGATTCAAATAAAATTCTTGCAAGCTTGTTTACGGGTTGTTAAATTCAGTATTTATTGACACAGAATTTTTTTGTTTCAGACAGCATACTGGTTTTTTTTAGAAACATGAAATTCTTTTGAATAGCCACAGAGAATGAAGTATCCAGATATGGTTGTGCAAATCTTAAAGATATGTTGTAAATGTAGACAATAGGTTAAAAAAGAAAAAAAATATAATCTGCAGTGAATTCAATTTAAATTTGAACAAAATGTATCTTTGTATTTAAATTTACAAAGAAACTAAATGTACTGAATTTTTCAGAAATGCAGAGAATTTTTTTCTTTTTTGAGCCTCTTAAGACAACGTCACACAGATCATACATTTCAAATAGAAATCTTATCCTTTTAAAAATGTGCATTGAAAAGCAAAATTCTTAGCATCTAAGTTTTTAAATCTTGACAAAGTTAGATAAAACTATTTTCAACTCAGGTTTCTTTATATTATTCCATTATTAAGGTCAACTGCCAATCATGTCAATTTCTGAGTTTGAAAATTAATTGTTACTCACAATTATGAAACTGCTAAGCAATAACAACAGCAAAAGAAATGCATTCTAACTACTGTACATATGATCATATGATCTTTCTGACTGTTGCAATTAAAACTAGAATCTTTCATTATATAATAGCCATTCTTAATTTTTACAGTTGCACACTTATACATGAATACCATCACATTTTTAAGGATAAGATATGTTTATATGTGCACATTCAAATGAGTGAAAGAGTTTTAAAATGTGAATGATTGCTGGTAAAGTTGCACAGAACAAAATAAAGGCTTCTTTCAGTTTACATCTGTGTCTCTTGAGGGTCAATTTATTTTGAGATTTTGAAGCCTAATTTATTCTGTCTTTTATTTGATTTAATGAATCAACTTTCATTTTTAAAGATTTCAGTCTTAAAGGTTTTCCTGTTTTTTATCAGCATGCCTGGTGATGGGATTTCATAGAATAAAATAAGGGTAGTTCTCAACTTGCAATCTTTTAGTTAGTAACTGTGTGAAGTTACAACACTGAAAAAGTGACTGTTTTTCATGAGTGTTGCAGCATTCCCATGGTCCTGGGATCAGAATTCAAATGCTTGGTAACTGTCATGTATTTATGATGGTTGTAGTGTCCTTGGATCATGAGATCGCCTTTTGGAACTTTCTGATGAGCAAAATCAATGGCAAGGGTCTTCAAACATGGCAACTTTAAGACTTGTGGATTGGCTGAGGAATTCTGGATGAAGAATTCTGGGAGTTGAAGTCCACAAGTCTTAAAATTGTCAAGTTTGAAGACCACTGATCAATGGGGAAGCTAGTTTCACTTAACAACCATGTTACTAACTAAAACATGCAGTGATTTACTTAATGACTGTAGCAAGAAAGGTCATAAAATGAGATGTAGCTCATTTAACAACTGTCTTGCTTAGCAATTGAAATTTTGGGCTCAATTGTGATCATAGGTCAAGGACTACTTGTAATACAAAATGTTGCATTTCATTGGAAGTTTAATATGGAATATTAGTTTCCTATTGAGATGAATTTAAAAATAATGACGCTCTATATTATGTTTTATATATAAAATGTGTATGTGTGTATATATGTGTACATATGTGTCAGTTTTGTGAACTTTCATATGAATGTTATTGTTAACATATTTTTTTCAGTACAACATTAAAACTGGATAATATGTCCAATGTGGTCATGGTTTAATTCATTTTTTTAAACAAAGATAGTTATCTTTTATACATAAACAAATATTGTTTTATCTTATTTAGTCCATCCTTTCTTGCTTGCTTTCTTGCTCTTCCCCTCCTAATTATAATGTTCTGGGTTGAGAGTGTGTTTGTATTAAAACAATGAAATAATTAAAATGAGATTTTTGTCAACAATTTGATAGCAAATTACATTAAGAGCTTTCCAGATTCAGTCAGATGTGCATATTCAATTATTCAACAGTCTTTTTTTTAACAAGACAGTATGGAGTAAATTATGAACAATGACCCAGCATCCTTATGAATGCAGGGGGTTTCAGATACAGATACTTAGAGATACAAGGCTGGTCAGCATTTTTCTGGCCAGTTAACCTTGATTATTCTAGCTAATGTTTAGTAGAAGAAGAGAAATATAAAAACATTCATTTGTGAGCAGACCAATACAGAATAATGTTTGCTTAACTGATTTGTTGCTGATCTTGAATCGTTTGACTCTTTTCTTCAACCACTGGTACTAGCTCTATGATTTTTATGTTTATCCAATAGGTAAATCCAAGTTTATATATTTTATGTGTGTGAGTGTCTAGCCTAGAAGTAACTAATTTGGCTTCTGTGTTTTACAAAGTAAAGCCTGAATGTAAGTGAATTAAAAAAATATTTACAAATAGGTAAAGGTAAAGGTTCCCCCGCACATGCGTGCTAGTCATTTCTGACTCTAGGGGCCGGTGCTCATCTCCGTTTCAAAGCCGAAGAGCCAGCACTTGTCCGAGGATGTCTCTGTGGTCATGTGGCTGGCATGACTAGACACCAAAGGCACACAGAACGCTGTTACCTTCCCACCGTAGTGGTCCCTATTTTTCTACTTGCATTTTTATGTGCTTTCAAACTGCTAGGTTGGCAGAAGCTGGGACAAGTAACAGGCGCTCACTCTGTTACGCGGCACTCGGGATTCGACCCGCCAAACTGCTGACCTTCTGATCGACAAGCTCAGTGTCCTAACCCACTGAGCCACCATGTCCCTTATTTACAAATAGGCTGTTGCAATAAACAAGTCAACAACAAGCCCTTTTTAAAGCTTGATTACTATCATGGATGTAATTTGGTAACAGAATGCAGAATCTTCCTGAAGCCAGTGCCAAGTTAAATATAAATGTAACTTTGGTGAAGCATCTTCATACTATTCTGCTGGAATGGTACCAACCTATGTTGACAATTCTTGATTAATGGGACTATTGTATGAATTAATGTACATAAGGCAATTTCTTGATTTCTTATGAAGCAACTGCTGCACAGTCATGTTGGCCCATGAAAGGGAAAACACAGTGGACTATATTTTTGAATTCTTCAGAACTGATAATCAAACAGGATGGCAGAACTTTAAGGAAAAAAATCCAAGTGTTGGGCCACATATTCCAGACATTAGATCTTCAGTCCAGTCAGTCCTCAAAAAAAAAAAATATTACAGATACATCATTTGGTATTACTGATATTAGATTACACCCAGTCATCACCAACCAAAGAAATGGTTGTGCCATGCAATTCAAACAAAAACAAAAACAAAATAAACATTGGTCCTCACTCAAATGGTTATTTATTTATTAAATTTATATTTTTCCTGCCTCATTATCCAGCACGATTATCTGAACAGCAATAATATTTCTAATAGTGGCAATAATAATAATAATAATAATAATAATAATAATAATAATAATAATAATAATAATAAATTTTTCCCGCTAATGAGAAAGGAACACTGACCAGATTTAGTCTGCGCAAGTTTATCTAATTTTGAACTAGCTCCATTTGCACACCTAACAGATCTGTAGAATATTTGGTTTTGAGCAGTTATAGTCTGGTAAATTTGTCAATTTTTTTTATTAAAGTAAATTATATTTGTGCACAGTATCTCACATATTTTAATTGGAATGGCTTCTTAAGTCTTTTCATGTTGATTTGCAATGATTTGTACTGAAAATTTTGTCTTTATTTTGTCATTTTATATAGAAATAAAACTGAGTATAATTGCAATTTAGGTGCTGTATGCTAATTTGACTATGAATTAAGATGAACAAAGCATTAATTTTCCAGCAATCTCAAAAGCCATTACTATAAAATACTTTTTGTAAATTATCCCAATTACTATATTACCTTCCCTTGCACTATAATGCTGTACTTTGCCTAAGAAGCAAAAGATAACCTAAAAACAGCAGTTCAGCCATTCTATATAAACAATGCAGCAGCACATTAAGTTAATAAAAGTCCACCAATTCATGACAGGAATACAAACTTGCAGTAAGATTGCTTTTATAATATTGTAAGAGAACAGGAACCTGGGATGCATTATTAAAATAGAAAAGCAGGAGAAAAATATCTTTAATGGTTATATTAACGTGTTCTAATTGCAAAACTTAGATATTTTAAGACTCAGATTCTCTATTATTTAAACAAGGGGTAAAAAAATATGCTGAAAAATTATGCATCAAGTTAGTATTAGGGGGGAAAAAACATTACCGGGATATTCAAGGCTGTAAGCTAATGAAAAACTGAAAAAATATCCTAGAAGTTAAGAATAAAATGATTTGTTGTGAAAAATCCTAATAGACATGTCTTTAGGAAGTCAAAATAAATTTAGCAACCACCCCTGCCAGAAGGAAAGACTCTTGAGTATCAAGGTGCAGGCAGAGTGGTACAGGAGGTCAAGGTGAAGTGGACTTTTATCTTTACTCTCTAGCTCAATGGATTTTACAGCTTTAAAGTGAAAGTGCGCAACAAGTGAAAGTGGGGAAAGATGGCGGCTAAAACTTCCAAAGCTCTTCGGAGTGCGGGGGCTTCCCCGGTGCAACAGACTTCGTTGCAAGCTTTGCTTCCTCCTGCACCTCCTCCGGCATTGACCCTTAAGGATTTACAAGATGCCTTTGAAAAGCATTCGCAATTAATGTCAGATATGATGGATGAAAAGATGGAAAAGCTGGAGGAAAAGCTGGAGGAGAAATTGGAGAAATTGGAGGAGAAGATGGAAGAGAAGTTCAGTGCAATGAGGGTAGACATTTTGTCTACAATTGAAAGTGTGGCTGAATGTGTGCAACGTTTGGATGAAAAAGTGGAGGATCTTAGTCAAAAGAATTCTATATTAGAAGTAAAGGTATTAGAGAATGAAAATATAAGGGACAAAATGGACGGAGAATTGAGCCTTGTCCAGTACCATCAGATGCAGTATGCTATTAGAATCAGGGGCTTAAAAGAGAATCCTAAAGAAGATTTAAAGCAGCTGATCTCTGAGGCTTTGGAAGCGGTATTGGGCCAGCCAGCATCTGAAATTGAGGGAAGTATGGATAAAATCTTTCGCGTAAATTCATGGATTGCAAGACAGAGGAAGCTACCTAGAGATGTCGTGGTTTATTTTACAAAGAGAGCAATTAGAGATGAAGTTATTCAAGCTGCTTATGATACTAAATTTGTGGTTGCTGAGCAAGAAGTCCTGGTTTTAAAGGAGATTCCTCCAAAGATTTTAAGGAGAAGGAAAGATTTTGCATTCCTTGCACAGGAACTTAAGAAATGTGATATCAAGTTTAGATGGGAGATTCCAGTCGGAATGGTGGTGATGCACGAAGGTAAAAGACATCGTCTGGCTACTGTGACTCAGGCACGTGATTTTTACAGCAATGTGTTAAAAGCAACCCCCCTATCACTTCTGGAAGCTGCAAAGGGATATAGCGAGGGAAAGCCTCAAGACGCTGAAGGTAGACAGACAGAGGAGAATGGTGCTGGAGGGGATCAAGTTACAGTTTCATCGGCTGCTGCTGGAGAGCAGAGGATGACGCATGCCGCCTTAAGACGAGCGAGACAAGAGCAAGAGCAAGACCAGCAGAAAGTTATGGAACCTCCAAAGCGTACTTACAGTGAAGCTGTGGGAGGGGCGTGGCCCAAAGAAGTCACAGGGGTCATTGCAGATGTGCTCCAAAAGCTTCGGGACGCCAAGAATGGCGACTAAATTTTTAACTTGGAATGTTAATGGATTAAACTCACCACAGAAGAGAAAGAAAGTTTTTCAATATTTAAAACAATTTAAGATTGATGTTATTTGCTTGCAAGAAACGCATATTAGGGTTATGGACCAAAAGTACTTATCGAACTCAAGGTTGGGTACGCAATTTGTTGCTTCTGCGATGAACAAGAAAAATGGAGTGGTTGTCTACGTTCAGAACAAATATGGGACTAAGAAATTTCATTTAGCATTTGAGTAAGTTTCCTTTTCTGTTTTCTTTTCTTTTTATATGTAATATTAATATTGCTTGTAATCATTTTATATGAGCTAGAGGGTGATAGAATTAACAGTTTATTGTTGTTAGCATATGGATGCTTATGATTGTTCTTTGTTCTTATACCCTGTATTTAGCTCTGGGAAGTCGGGGGGGAGGGGGGAATGGGTGGGAGGGATAGGGAGGGTTAGGTAGGGGTGGGGGGAGGGGGGATGGTTAAAGTTAAAATGTACTGTAAAACTTTTCAATAAAAAAATAAAAAAAGAAAAACTGAAAAAATATCCTAGAAGTTAAGAATAAAATGATTTGTTGTGAAAAATCCTAATAGACATGTCTTTAGGAAGTCAAAATAAATTTGACTTGAAGAAAAACTTGAGTTTAAAGTTCTGCCTTAAATTATGTAGGAACCTGTACTATAAGTTGGTCAGCTTTTAAGACCAAATATAATAAATATTTTTTAAAACTACAAATACTACAACACTATGATTTAGCTCTGAAAAAGAACCATTATGTTTGCACAGTACAGTGATTTGATTTTCTAGGTTTCTTATAACCTAGCACACTAACTGGTTTTGCTGAACACTAGTCAAAAATAGGGTCGGCTTTTTTGTGGTTTAAAATATTATTGGCTAATTTGTGTATTAAGTCCATCCGAGCAGAATGTCTTAGATTGCTACAGCAACATTTCAATAATATGGAATATTAAAACCTCAAGCTTAATGAGGAGTAAAATCCAAATAAGCATAATACATTCCAATTGTTGTTCTATTCCTTTTTCCTCTCTCTACTGGGATTTGTACTGAAATTAGTTAGCAAATAACAAGACTGACTATATGGATGTCAAATATCAAAGAAGTGCAATGAGGGATGATGCATTTTCTCTATACTCTGTATTTTTAATTGAAATACATTAATTTATATTCTGTTCAGTGAAAATTGTAACTCGCATTAAAAGGAATAAAACAATGAAACCCCAAATTATTTTAGCAAGAGTAGTTTCAACTTTTATTTTCATTTGTTTGTAATGCTGGATGCCCTTGATGTCTAATGACTAAAACATCAAGGCCAATTTTGCAAGCATTAATAAAATGTTTTGCAGTGTACACCCATATAAACACAAGCTTACTCATTTGTTTTTCTTGTTCTCCTTTAAGCATCAATTACTTTGTCACAATCTATTGTTTCATAATGATAACAATTAATTTTGTGATAGCAAACCTAAGCCTAGGAAATATCTGGCAAGAAACAGAGTAAACTAGGTAAAGGTAAGAATGCATGGATCTTCAAAAATCTACTCCTTTGACAAACTAGATGGAGTAGACAGAATTGTTTGTTTATATACAATAGGTATTTTAAATTTGTTCTTAATTCTTTTTTCAATCTGTTTTCTTTCAGTCTTTCAATCTATTTCAACCTTTTTCATTCTATTCATGTGTTTAGATAGATAGATACAGACAGACAGACAGAGTGAATATATGAGTATATATGTTTCATTTAAATATAAACAAAAGCACATATGCATACACTTATTCATATACATAAAAGAAGAATCTAAACAAGCTTTTTATTTAGTTTAATTTTATATTTACCAGCAGGTTGAGGTTGTTTTTTTTTTCATTTTTAGGGCTTTCAGGCAAGCTTTGTCATGAGTTACACGGTCCTCCCAGGATATATGGTTATTCCAGGAAATACTGAAAATAGAATAATTTTCAAAGAACCTGTACTGCTGTAATAATGCTAAGTATTTAATAGATCAGACCTTTAAGAGGACCTCTGGCTAACTTGTACATTTTTAAAAAATATATGAGTGAGTTCCCCACATATTTCTGTGACTTTTTTTCAGGCAGCATTCTTTTAAATCTCTATTGATAGCTATGACTTTATATAGTTAAATATTCAACCACAATTTGGCACAATATGGGAATGCCTCCCCTCTTTAAAAGGGCCTATGAAACATCTATGAGGGGAAGTTGACCTTGCTTATTCATTCATTTCTATCATACTGTATATATTGGCAAAACTTCTGTACCTGCTATGCATATAGAGATGAGTTGATAGGATACTTCATATACTGACACTGTCGTATTTTCATTAATTTTTCACATTTCAGTGCTGGAAAGCATAGCTACAGGACAATGTCATATTAGCAATAGCAAGTAATATATGCAGTTAAGGATAATTTTTTAAAAAATCACTCTCATATACCAGTGGACTCTCTTAGATTGAAGAATTAATTAAATGATCTGTGTGCTGGTAGCCTAGCAACCAAGTGGAGTTAAGAAAGGTACTGGTAGGTTTGTTTGTATTCTGCTTTCATTCTGAAGTAGTAGTTTTCCTAAAACTCCAGGTTTCTAGAAGACTTTTTTTTAACTTTTAAGTCACCTTTGCTGCTCTGTTTGGAAGTCATCTTACTGTATAAACATGGATTACTTATAACTTGGACAGTCATTGCCTAATCCCAAACCCTAAAACAAATTCTCAATAATTGAAATACTTTGAAAGCAGAAAAGCAATATATGTGAAGTATATGTGAAAAACAGAATCCCTGCCTCATACAGACCTATGAATTTCTTTGTTGTGGCACCAGTTGTCAGGACCCACCCCAAACCACATCTTAGGAAGACAAAAACTCTTGGGAGTCAGGTTTTTAGTCCAAAAGAAATCTTTACTATGACATGCTCGGTTGTAGGAAATGAGTCAGGGCTTAATGGTTCCACGATGTAAATCCTTATAAAGAGTTCCCGGTTTAACCCCCCTTAATCCCCATTTGGTCAGTCCCCCATCCTTCCTCTCGTATCATCCATCTCGTGGGAAAAAGGAAGTTAGGACCCTTTTGTTTATTGCTGTCTACCGTGACAAAAGCCAGATGCTAGCCCCCCCTTTTGTTTCCCCAGTTCAAAAGGCTTCTCCTTTCCTTTGAAATGCCTATTGCCGGTTCAATACAATTCTATCCTCTTCTCTTCAGGAGATGGCAGAATCCATGGGATATGTTTGAAACATTCCATTTATGAATATGATATAAATGGATTCTGACAGTCCGCTCTCCTTAGAAGAAAGATGTGTCCATCTGTAGGGGGAGAAAAGAAAAGAGAAGAAAAAAAAACATGTGTAAATGTTAACTCGGTTTGTTTGGATATTCTGTATGAAATCTCTTAAGCAGCTTTGGTGCTTTAACGTGGTGTTTGCTGACCCATTCATTTTCTGAGGAGGGGAGGTGTTTCCAAGCCACTAGATATTGAGTTGTTCCATGATGTCTCCTGGAATCCAGAATTTCCTTCACCTCAAAATGTTGTTCTCCTTCCACCATGATGGGAGGTGGTGGTGGTGGAATTTTTGTTCGTAGGGGAGATTGTTGTTCTCTCTTTATTAGACTGCAGTGAAAGATTGGGTGTATTCGTCTAAGATTTTTAGGTAGTTCTAATTCAACTGTTACTGGGTTTATGATTCTTTTAATTGGAAAAGGTCCAATGTATTTTGGTCCTAGTTTTTTACAGGGTTGGAGAGACTTAAGGTATTTTGTAGACAGATATACCATCTCTCCCACCTTGAACGGTGTGGGATCAGATCTTTTCTTGTCTGCCTGTGTCTTGTGTGCTAATCTAGCCTCTGTTAATGCTTTTCTGACAATAGGCCAGGTGTATTGTAACTGAGCAATCCATTCCTTTAGTTCTGGAATTACCGGTTCTTTTGGAGTTAGATCAGGTATGGGGTTGAAGCTCTGGCCTGTGGCTACTTGAAAAGGAGTGTAACCTGTGCTGGAGTGAATTGCGTTGTTATATGCCACTTCTGCGAAAGGCAGCAGGTCTGTCCAATTGTTCTGCTGAAAATGTACAAAACATCTTAAATATTGTTCAAGTACAGAGTTAGCCTTTTCTGCTTGCCCATTACCCTGAGGGTGATGACTAGATGTCAGTCCTTGGGTGGTTCCTAACAGAGATAAAAATTCCTTCCAGAATGCTGAGGTAAATTGCACCCCCCTGTCAGATATGATGCGTTGTGGTGCCCCATGCAATCTGTAAATATGTTGTACAAAAAGTTTTGCTAATGCTTTTGCAGTAGGAATTTTTGGGCAAGGTATGAAATGGACTTGCTTAGAGAACAGATCAGTAACAGTCCAGATAACGGTGTTTCCGTTGCTTTCTGGTAGTTCCACAATAAAATCCATGGCTATTTCTTTCCATGGGGCTGAGGGATTCGCCACTGGTTGTAACAGTCCTGGCGATTTCCCTTGTAACCTCTTGGCCATTGCGCAAATTTGACAGCTACCCACATAGCTTTCTATGTCCTTTTTCATAGATGGCCACCAAAATTGCCTTTTAGTTAAGTGTAAGGTTTTTACAAAGCCAAAGTGTCCTGCTGATTTTGTATCATGGCACAGTTGCATGAAATTGATTCTCTGTGTGGCCGGTATATATAGCTTCTCCCCCACCCACGGCAGTCCATCTTTAATTGTGCACACATGTTTATTTTTCTGGAACCATTCATCACTTTCCAAAGATTTCCTGAATTCTATTCCAGTTTGGCTATCTACCTTCGGCTTCATTTTTCCTTGTGCCCTGGTGGTGACTGGTGCTGCCAGTTGTTGTTCCGGTACAAGTGGTTTAAAGTCAGTAACTCTTGTGCTGTTATATTGGGGCATGCGGGATAATGCATCTGCCAGGAAGTTCTTTCCCCCCGGTAAGTGTTTGAGAGTGAAATTGAATCGGTGAAAGTGTTGGGACCAGCGGGCTTGCTTAGGAGTGAGCTTCCTGGGCGTTTTTAGTGCTTCTAAATTTTTGTGGTCAGTCCAGACTTGGAAAGGTATTTTATTTCCTTCCAAAAATTGACGCCAAGTTAATAATGACCACCTTAATGAGAATGCTTCCTTCTCCCATATTGGCCATCGTTGTTCAGTTTCTGTAAGTTTCCTGGATGTATATGCGCAAGGTTGCAATGCCCCCTCATCATTTTCTTGTAGTAATACGACTCTGACTGCTACGTCGCTCGCATCTGCCTGTATTACAAAAGGTTTGTTGGGATCTGGGTGTTTAAGTACAGGTTCCGCAGAAAAGAGTCTCTTTAGCCTCTCAAATGCTGCTTGACATTCCATTGACCATTTCAGAGGCTGGCTGGGTTTCACGGGTGACCCCCCCTTCGTTTTCAACAAATTTGTGAGGGGCATGGCTATTTGGCCAAATGCAGGGATGAATTGGCGGTAGAAATTTGCAAACCCCAGGAAACTTTGCAGTTGCTTCCGTGTGCGGGGGGGTGCCCACTCTAGTACTGCCCTGACCTTCTCTGGGTCCATTTCGATGCCCTCTGGGGATATGCGATATCCCAGGTAGTCGATTTTTTCCTGATGAAATTCACACTTCGATAATTTAGCATATAAATGGGCAGCCCGCAACTTTTTCAGGACTGCTCTGACTAGTTTGATATGTTCCTCTTTGGTTTCTGTGAAGATAAGGATGTCATCGAGGTAAACCAGGACCCCCTTATATAGGTGCTCTCTCAGTACATCATTAATTAATTGCATAAAGACTGCGGGGCCCCTTGCAGTCCAAATGGCAATACTTTGAATTGATAGCACCCCATTGGGCAGTTGAATGCAGTTTTCCATTCGTCTCCTTCCTTAATCCTAATACGGTAGTATGCTTCCCTCAGGTCTAGTTTGGTAAAAATCTTTCCTTTCGATAGGTGGGATAGCATATCCTTCATTAGGGGAAGGGGGTATAGATTACATTCACTAATTGTATTTAGGTTCCGGTAATCCACAACCAAACGAAAGGAACCATCCTTCTTCTCCCTGAACAGAACCGGGGCGGCTACTTTGGGTTTGGCGGGCTCAATAAATCCTCTTTCTAAGTTTTTCTTTATGAATCTTTCCATTTCTGCCATTTCCCTTGGGCTCATGGCATACATCCTGGGTTTTGGGAGTATTGCCCCAGGTTTGAATTCTATGGTGCAGTCTGTGGGGCGGTGGGGGGGGGGAGCTCATCTGCTCTTTCCTCACTGAAAACCTCAGCCAGGTCCCTGTATTCCTCCGGTATCTCTGTTAGCCCCTTCTCTTCCCCCACTGCTGCTTTTTCCTCCCTCTGGGTTGGGGGGGGGTGTTTGGGGGTTTTACATTTTCCTGTTCCCCTTTTGGGAAGTTGAGTTCTGCAGTCCTCCAGTTTATCCCGGGGTTCCATTTCTTCAGCCATTCCAGTCCTAAAATCATTGGGCATGCCATGCCTGGGGCCACTATAAATGTTATGTCTTCCTCATGGGACCCCAGGGACATGTGGAGTGGTAGAGTGGCTAGGGTAGCTGGTCCCCCCCCTGCTATAGACCCGTCTAATTGACTGAAGGAGATTGGTTGTTTTAGCCTCCTCACTGGGATGCTCAGTTCCTCCACCAGCGTTGGGCTGATGAGGCAGCGGATGCAGCCAGAGTCTATCAAAGCTTTTATTTCATTGGCTTTTGGTGCAGAGGAAGCTAATATAGTTACTGTCTTAAGTATGGGTGGAAGAGGTCCACTTACCAAAGGTTCTCCCTCTGAGCTGTCTTCCGAGGTGTCCACCGCCCCTGCAGTGTAGGCCGGAGTCCAATCCCAGGTTTTGGCAGAAATTGTGGACTCTACAGCCTCTGTCCCCTTCATGGAAGATTCTTTTGGGTTGCCTTGAGACTTCCCCAGCTTTTTGGAAGATGGTGCCTCTGTTTTGCGTGGAGGGGCTTTCGAACGACATTCTGCAGCACGGTGGCCCTCTCTCCCGCAATTGAAACATCCCTTTGATTTTTTAGCTGTGGCCGGTGGGTTTTCCCCCTCACGTGTTTGCTCGAGTGGCGGGCGGCCCCATGGTTTTCCTCTGCGTTGTCTTTTCAATAGGTCTATTTCCACTTCCTCTGCCAGGACATACCAGTCATCGAGATGGTAGGGGTCTCCCCGAGGCAGGCAAGCGTCATACAGGTCGTAGTTTAGACCATCTTTGAAATGGCTGAGGAGGATGTCTTCTGGCCAGTTCAGCTTGCTGGCGATGGCTCGGAATTCTTGGGTATATTCGGCCACTGTTCTCCTGCCCTGCCTCACCGTCTTGATTCTCTCCCGGGCCTTACGGTCAGCCAAAGGGTCCTCGAATCGTCGCCTCAAGGATGACATGAATCGGTTGAAGTCGTTGAGTTCTGGGGTGTTGGAGTCATGCAGGTTCACCACCCAGTCTGCGGCCGTCCCGTCCAGGGCAGATTGCACAATTTGGATGCGTGTTTTGTCACTGGGGATGTCCCGTCCGTACTCTTCCATGTAGCTGAGGACTTGGGTTAGGAAAAATCCCAGTCATGATGGCTCCCCCTTGAATTTTGCTTCCAGGGGTGGGAATCTTTGGCTGGATCGTTGTCTGCGCCGCAGAGTGTATCGCTCCTCATCTTGATCCCCATCTGTGGGTCTGGGGTGGGTGGGTACTGCTGAGTCAGCGGCTCCTGTTCCATTGGACAGCCCTGGGGTTTCAGGTGTTGGATCCCTTCCGTTACCCCTCCAGTTGCGACCCCAGGTGTTGTGGTTTCCAGCTCTCTCCTCCCTTAGTGAGCTCAGGGTTGTTTTCATCAAGTCAATAGCTTTTTCCAGAATCCGCTCTTCCTCACTGGCGTGCAGGGAGTTCTCCATCTCTTGTTTCCATTCCGGTTGGTGGTCGCTCCGTCTCAGGGTCACTTCTCTCGAAGTCTTTTCCCACTCACTTTTCCTTCCAACGCCCATCGACCACCGAGGTTTTTGTTCATGCTGCTCCGCCGTTTTCTCCCAGGAGGAATATGATGCTTCAGCTTCCCAATGTTTCTGGGAGTTCGGCTGGGAGGAAGGCTCCTTCTCCGTGGGGCTTTCTTCCCTTCTTGCTTCATCGTCAGACATCATATTTATTTGCAAAGTCCCCCGGTAAGGTTCTTCTTCCCGGGTTGACTTTCATTGCAAGCCCTGTCTAATGTCAGGACCCACCCCAAACCACGTCTTAGGAAGACAAAAACTCTTGGGAGTCAGGTTTTTAGTCCAAAAGAAATCTTTACTATGACATGCTCGGTTGTAGGAAATGAGACAGGGCTTAATGGTTCCACGATGTAAATCCTTATAAAGAGTATAACCCCCCTTAATCCCCATTTGGTCAGTCCCCCATCCTTCCTCTCGTATCATCCATCTCGTGGGAAAAAGGAAGTTAGGACCCTTTTGTTTATTGCTGTCTACCGTGACAAAAGCCAGATGCTAGCCCCCCCTTTTGTTTCCCCAGTTCAAAAGGCTTCTCCTTTCCTTTGAAATGCCTATTGCCGGTTCAATACACATCTATCCTCTTCTCTTCGGGAGATGGCAGAATCCATGGGATATGTTTGAAACATTCCATTTATGAATATGATATAAATGGATTCTGACACCAGTGTTGTTTTGTTTATCTGTTGTATTTACATTGTTAAGTAAAAGTATATTTAGGGAAATGAAGAGCTACCAATATTACTGAGCATTACTAGCCTGCTTTCCAAGTCTATCTTTAATAAGGAAATTGGCAGGAGGAAATCTAAAATTAATTATACCACACTTAAAGTACTGTAAGACCTTTTGCATCCAACTGTATTTATGAGAAAGTCCCAAAGGTGCTTTTTCACGAGGCAACTGGACTTTATTTTTTTATTTTTTTGGAAGATGTTTCACTTCTCATCCAAGAAGCTTCTTCAGCTCTGACTGGATGGTGGGGAATGGAAAGATTTATATTTCTTGAAATCCTTTCATTCCTCACCATTCAGTCAGAACTAAAGAAGCTTCTTGGATGAGAAGCAAAATGTTTTCAAGGAAAAACAAAGAAAGTTGCCTCTTGAAAAAGCACGTTTGGGACGACCATGACCTGGATGATTGAGAATCTCCATAGACATTTAGTGATATTCCAAATGATGACACACAAGACTGAATTTTTAGAAAGGCTGGGCCTCAAACCAACAACGTTATCGTTGGTAGGGAAAGGAAAGATAGACTATATTATATGGATGCCATATTGTTGAAAGCAAGCACACCAAGTACAAGAAATCAGACTATGAGTCTCATTATTTATATAGCTCAAGAAAGGGAAGGGTTCATGGTTTTCAACAGAAGAAAATCTAATCTCATACCACAGTACCCAGTACTCTAAAATCACTAAATGAATTTGTTTTCTGATAGCCAGACAATGCTAACTGGCTATGGGGGAGGGAAAATGAAACAGAGTACAGGTAGCCTTAGACTTACTATCAGTTGCTTAGTGAACATTCAAAGTTAAAATGGATTCTACTCCACAAGAGATGCCAGAGTTGAAGAAATGGAAAAAAATTCGAAATACCGCGACCTGGCCATCGAAACTGCGCGATTATGGATGAAACGTGCAACAGTGATACCCATTGTCGTGGGGGCACTGGGAACTATGTCCAAAAACTTTGCAAAATATATCAAGAAATTGCAGCTTCCTGCAATAACTGCAGCAAAGCTACAAAAAACTGCGCTACTCGGAACATCTTACATTTTAAGGAGATACCTGGTTGATACCTAGGATGCTGGCAGCAAACCGTGTCAACCATTAGTGCCAGTCAATTTGAGTGTTCAGTTGACTGAGTTTCATGTTTTATGAGGAAAAGTTTTATAATAAAAAAGTTGAAAGGGACCTTGGAGGTCATCTAGTCCAATCTCCTGCTCAGGCAGGAAACCCTATACCATTTCAGACAAATGGCTGTCCAGTCTCTTCTTAAAAACTTCCAGTGTTGGAGCATTCACCACCTCTGGAGGCAGGTTGTTCCACTGGTTAATTGTTCTAACTGTCAGGAAGTTTCTCCTTAGTTCTAGGTTGCTTCTCTCCTTGACTAGTTTCCATCCATTGCTTCTTGTCCTGCTTTCAGGTGCTTTGGAGAATAGCTTGACTCCCTCTTCTTTGTGGCAGCCCCTGAGATATTGGAACACTGCTATCATGTCACCCCTAGTCCTTCTCTTCATTAAACTACACATACCCAATTCCAGCAACTGTTCCCTGTATGTTTTAGCCTCCAGTCTCCTAATCATCTTTGTTGCTCTTCTCTGTACTCTGTACTGATTAAAACATAAAGTTAACTGCACTTGCATATTTGTTTGCCTGTTTATTTTCTAGTTTGCTTAATTACCAAACAATTCTAAGCAGATTCCCAAAGCACAATGAAATACAGGGAAGAAAAATACAGGGAAGGAAAAAAACAAACAACATTCAGCATACAGTGAAACACAACCAGCAAATGGAGAGAAACCAAAAGTACTCAACATATCTGTATTTCATTAACACTAAAAGGGAAAAGCACCCATATGTATGCTGCTTTCATTTGAAATCCGATCTCAGATTAGATATG